>NC_071326.1:49397500-49697954 GCF_943734725.1 Anopheles marshallii | reverse complement strand
AGTACTCTTGAAGTCGCATTTCCAAAACACTGGGTATGGCTCGTTGCTTGCACAGTTCCGCTACAGTAACTTTCGTTAGGGTAGGCTCTTGCCCAACGTTTTGCGCCGGTTCATTCTCTTCATCGTCGCTTATGGTTGGTGGAACGGTAACATCAGGTTCCCAGTTTTCTTCTAAAATTAAATTATGGACAATCAAACGTTGTACAGCAAGATTTTCAGAGGTGCTCTTTGTCCTTTGAATTACCTATTCTCACAGAATTGTTCGCTTTTTTGCTTTTCTTCTCGGATGCAGAGACCATGATGCGATCACTCCAAAGTTGCAGCACGTTTTCGTAAATAGACACGACGTTGTGTTTGTCAAAGTTCGTGTTGTTGTTGGTGCGTTCGCTAGTTTGACAATTGCGGGGCAGTGTTGCCAAAACGTTCCAAGCAATAGTGTTTTTAGCGCCAATTTAGCACGATGCATTTGGAAATGGATTCGACCCATTGCAATGCTAAATTTATGCGTTTTTAGTTACTTCAATCAAATTCATTAACCCCCAGTGGTCTTGCTTTGCCTGATCCATAGTAGCTGGTTGTCTATAGTTAATCTTTGTTCTATCAATTGTTTTCTATTTGAGCGACATTGTGTATGTTATCGGCAAATAATAGTTTCTGGCGCAAATAATATAGTATTTGAATGATGAATCCGTACTGCTTTCGTATTTAAAAACGCTGCACAATACAATAATGTATTAGAAATTTATTATTAGAAGTCCATTTTGTAAATTTATCTGTTATGCTCTATCTTGCTAATAATACTTGCACTTTCTATACCAAATACAATTCCGGGTCGTTCGCATCTGAATGAAAAATGTAGCTCTTTTTTGGCGTTCTAATGTTACGGTCAACTTTCTCCGTGAAATGTGCTGAACTGCTGCAAAAGCCAGAAGGTAAACGTTTACTTACGAAAATATGATTAGAAAAGCACATTTCGGACAGAATGATAAGTAAATATAAAATGTCCGAAAACATTGCGGCACGAACCATGGAGCAAGGGCTAGCTCAGCAAACCGCGCGCAGAACGCAAACTACCGGTTGATGGTTCCCGTTGTTGTGTGTTTTTTTTCCTGCGAAGCTCGTAAGTATGTGTGTGAGAGAGTTTTTTTTCGTGCATTGTACACCTCACCCCGCAAGTAAACTCCCCGGCAGTCGTCATTTGTCGCGCGGAACCGGTGTGATCGCGCTGGATCGTTCATTCGTCGTTTAACCGACAAACCGGGTAGAAGTGACCGTCGCAGCTGCTCGTGAAAGAGAACATCTTGTTCCTGTACGGAAGAAACAGTAGTGGATCTGGGGTGTCTAGTGTGCAGAATTCCACAGCTGCCTATCGCTTTCCGTGAGTGTGGTTAGTGAATTAAACGGTCGCAAAAGAGATTATTGTTGGTGTAGTAACAGCAGCATCTCGTCTATCTTTGATTTTGTATGGTGAAACAATAATACGCGACGTCACGTAATTCTCCCCAACAGCATTCCCCCTTTAGCGAACAAGTCGATAGAATTCCGTAATCCTAAACTCTTCGACAGTCGCTGAAGGTGAAGGCAACAGGGTAAGTTTATCTAGCCACTGGCGCGGATGATAATTGTATAGATATGGGGTGCGGGCCAAGCGGGAAGTAGTTTAATCGTACGTCATATACAGCTTGTGGTCACAGTTCTTGAACCTTTCCCAGAAAGGTGTACCAGAGGCGCACCAGTGCGGTGCACCCCTACCCCCTTAATGATAATAACTATTATTGAGACACGTCTTTTATTTTGCTTCTATCTCGTCAAGGATAGATGGTGTTTGTAACATGAAGCATTAAGATGGATCTTTATGAGCTATGACTAAGTTCATTGTTGTTTTATAATTTATACCGATGTCGAACCTTTGAGCTTTCTTCATCAAGTGTTGTAAAATATTGTCCAAAAACGCATAATTTAATGCATTGGATTAATATTTCCATCGTTATTTCAGCATTGCAATAATTGTTGCATTTTGTCCAACAATTACCGCATCAATTTTGATGATTTGTTGCGAGCATAAGGAAGACAGTTAATAGAAATTGTTTCTTCATGCTACTAGAATAGCTTATTCTTGAATAGTAACATAAGATAAAAGCCAATTGCAAGCATAGTTTAATATACTGTACAATAGTTTACCGCTTGAGCTGCTTTTTCTGTAAGCAACTCTTAAACACTTCTTGATAGATGATTACCCAGGAAAAGGCACCACGGAGTGTGCAATAAAGTTTTTTTTTGCTGTATTCTACATAAACCTGACCTAGCGCTGCAGGTGCATGATGCCGAAGAGAACAAAAAGAAATATAAGTTCGTTTTTTACACCATTAACCGATCAGCAGTATGATCAGTTGCGGTTATGATACAAAAGGCGGTAATAGACCAGCATCCCTACCCACTTGCGGTGCGCTGAAAGACTTCCCCTCGCTATCACGATTAGAGATTAGCTTTACAGAGGGTTAGTTCGTTAGCTCCCTCACGTATCAGGCCCGGTACATACTCCAAGGACTGGTTTCTCTTGGCCCGGAACACATTTCATTCTAATGCATGTCGGGTGGCGTTGATTACAGCCTGCACAAGGGTAATTCCTAACCTGTTGATCGTACACAGCGATGATGATGTTGGCAAGGGGTGGGGGCAGGTGGTCCGTAAATGCAGGCCAAGCAATACTTGCGCTTTCATGTACTTGGCGTGTATCGGGAAGGCACGGAGCTGGGATTGCGCAAGCTGCACGTATCCACAACGGTTATTTGCCCTTTGGACTTGCTCTGGACAGTAACCTTGAAACGAGCGCAAAAGTGCGAATCCTCAAATTGCTGCAATAGCGAAAGAAGGTGAAAGAGACGCACAAAGAGTGCATCGTTGCATCTGGTAGGTCAGGTTTTTCTTTAAAGGATGGTTGCGGGATGAATGTCGCACTCTGTGCGCATTGAGCAATGTTGCTTCACGGGAAAGATGGTGGCACTGTGTCACCACTCAAACCACTACAGGTCCACACATTGATCGGTGCATCGGTTGGACCGCGTTGATGGCGTTGTGTCTTTCTTCTGCTGCTTATTTGCCGAACCGTCTGGGACTTTCAGCTACAAATTGACCGGCTTGCTAGTAATGCGCATTCGACCCTGCGCTGCACCGGGTTGGCATTACATGGGCGGGGTAACGGGAAGGGGCACGCCAGCCGCAGCAAGTCATTTTTGTATACCGTTTACGATGACGCATCGAAGTAAGATCATCCATCAAGCAGCATTTTTTGCACACTTTATTAATAAAAAAAAAACCCCTCCCGATTCACAACAGTTGGATCATATTTCTTCCAGTAAAAGCTGCTTAACGCACATGCTACTATCGAGAGAAAGCAATTTTGTGTATGTTCGGTTTGAAAGCACGTTTGCCAAATGCCGTTTCCAGCCATTTACAGCCAAACCCATATTTTATAGCAGATTTTTTAACAGCTGGAAATAAAATATTCACACTGATTATTCATAGCTTGAGAATCCGGAACTTTCCTTCCTTCTTTTGGTCAGGCGATTCCAAATGCTATCAATATCATTAATATGAAAAGGATAGCTGACGAGGCATCGTCTTAGAACCGATTCATGAAACATGGTACCGCAACGGCTTAGTTTAGGAAGCACATTGGAACAGTATAACGATCGGGTCTGTGATATCCTATTTTATTTGTAAAATTGTTGTAGCTACAACGAGTACGGTGTCCAACGGATACATCAAACACCGCGTGAAATCTGGTAATGTGTGAAATCTGGCCTCACGTGTTTTTAGTTATGCAAATATAGGCGACAAATTTCATTCACCCCGAAAGAGTGTATAGCGTTCTCTAATCTGTACTGTTGGATAGGTTTTTACTTTTTCTATTCTTCAACGGTAAACTGGTTTTGACAGGTAAGTAGTAAGGTAAGCGCCAATCGTCGATGATTTCTTTCACAGAATGCTAAAGCGCGGGCGGGTTCGTTTCCTGTCATTGGAGTCTTTTGTTTGGCATAAGCGAAGAATACCACTCGCACTGTTCTAAATTAATTTTGATGGCTAAGATGACCTCAAGAGCCAACAGTATGTAGTAAACATAGTCACAGATAGGGGTCAGCCAAGCAGGACTGGACCGGTAACAGCTGCAGAACAAAATAAGAAGAAAATGATCTTCACTGTATGTGACATAATTGTTAGCTTCAAACGTTACAAAATATACTATTTTAGTCGTGAAACCGATCAACCACACTTGAACAGTCGTGCCGAAAATTTCCGTCTTGAAGTTCTGTTTGTGATTGAAATCATTAAAAGTTAAACGACACTTCTCACCAGCTATAAATGCATCTGGGAAGTAGCGCCTGTGGTTTCTTGGGCCAGGACCGCAGTGCAGCAACCACTAAACCGTGATTAAATCTGCTAGACTCTGTTTTGCAACTGCGCGGGGAGCTTTTGTTTGCGGTGAGTGGTTAAGCAACACGTTGCACTCCATGCAAGTGGTCGCCGAGAAGAGTTCTTTTGGCTGTCATACACCAGAGACGGACGCATTGCAAAAGTGCATCAAATGGCTAGCCACACCAATGTCTTGCTACAACGGCACCACTGTACTGCAGGCATACCGTAAGTTTTGTACGCAAGTGTTTGACAAATAGGAACAGAAACAATAAGTGGCATATCATCGAACCCTGCACCGATCGCGAAGCGAACCAACCGCCACCGATTGATTTGTGATACACAAACACACGCTGGTCTGGGTTACGTAATCGAACGTTCGCTTCAATCAGTGTGATTGTGGGAGAGAACAATGTTCGGGGCAGGCATTGCCAATCTTGACAAACGATCGCAGAACTGAGTCCGAGTGACCTACATTCAGTGCACCGCATATGACAGAAGGATACGAACCCTGAGGTGGTGATCGTGACCGTGTACCGTACACATTTGCGTTTGGCATCCTTTTGATGATCTTACATGATCCTACCCGTGGGGAATGACTGGTAGTGGTGGTTCGCATCGCCGGGCTTAAACCTGTTTTAAGCTAAAGTCCTTTACCATCTCGACACGTGTCATCCCGGCCCGCTTAGTCGTTGCTTCGCACATTCGCTTTCGTTCGGGGAGCGGGAACATCGCGCTAGAAAAGGGGAGGGCTCCAGGTTGTATAAGTTCCGTCGAGCTTTGGTAGGGGCTGGGCCAAGCGAAACTAGTCTCCCGGTGACATTGAACTGGTGCGCATTGGCGAACGAGATGAAATCTGGAGGTGGGATTCGTCGGGAGGTGGGATTTGATCAAACGCCAACATGATCGTTTTAGATCAGTCGGTTAGCTTCAGTCGGTTGAGATGGACTGGGTCGAAATGTGCGTAACTAGCGATGTCGATAATAATATTTAAATTAAATAAAAAGTATTACGCTTGATAAATGTGTACAATTTTATAGTTTTGCGTGAACCACGTGTACATGAGTGAGCAGCAACCCTTCAGTATAATAAATCATCCGTAGAAAAAGCATTAACATTTGAGGTTAGAAACAAAAAAATCAGAAAGGAAAGTTCGTGGTAAAGTTACCTGCACTAGCTTTGATTGAGGTTAATTTCAGCAGTTCCAAGCATCGGCTCGAAGACACAATGAACGATTATACAACGGTGTCCGGCTAATACGCTGGCTAATGGGTCGCCCACAGAGAGGAGAAAAAAACGAAACTAAATCTCGTTTTCTAACGTCCAAAAGTATCGAGCTTAAATTGGCTTACTGCTTTGGTGCCAATTCCCTATTGTTTTCTCAAGTATTGACCCCAAAGTGATTTCATAATCAAAGCGTGGTGTGGTTACGAACGTTACATTAGTGTTTGAATGGTAAAATAGTTCACAATCACAATCTTCACAATCATGCACATATTGGTTCAAATCTCGCTTACCGTTCGTTGGTTGCGATGTGTAACTGAATTGAGTTGTCGTTCCCCTTGCAGCACACACAGCATGAAGAACACGAAAGCCATCACGAAAGCGGACGAGTACCGGTTCAAACTCTCGGACGAGCTGCTACTGATCGCCAAGG
This sequence comes from Anopheles marshallii, assembly GCF_943734725.1. NCBI lineage: Eukaryota > Metazoa > Arthropoda > Insecta > Diptera > Culicidae > Anopheles > Anopheles marshallii. The sequence goes on along the minus strand of NC_071326.1, from coordinate 49,691,884 downwards.
AGGAACTCCGCGAAACGCAAGCCGCACGGGACCATGCGTTGCAGATGTTGCGCGAATGGGCTGAAAAGAATCCTCGCATCGTTAAGATCCGGATGGGTAGGTTGAAGTGTAATGCTTTATGAATCCTTTGCGAAGAGTCATGAATATGTTTTTTTGATGAGGAGTCATTCAAACCAGGAATCGGCTAGCAAAAGATTCACGAATCCTCAGAGCAGTGGCTGATCAAGCCACTGAAGGCCTTACGTGAAGTGGCAGCTAGTGCTATTTTCGGTAGCCGATGACCGGAAGGAGGCTTATAGGTGGAGGTCATAAATCTTTGAGGATTCATCAATCTTAGAAAAATAGAGACTCAGATTCATTCATACAGTCCAAAGATTCATTCAGAATCATGAATCGGAATCAGATTCACCCAGCACTAGTAGGCCGATGTGGCGTCCACATTTAAGTTCAAAACTCAACAATGCGTTAATTTCGTTACTCCCCTGTTTTTTTTTTCACCAGACGCAAACTTTTTCCTAAAGTTTCTGCGCGCCAAAAAGTTTCAGATTCCGGTGGTACAGGAAAATATCGAGCGGTATGTGCTGCTGAAGAATGCGTTCGAGGGTGCGTTTAAAAAGCTTGACTGCCGACTGCCCAAAATGGCCAAGTTAATCGATGACGGGTACGTATGCCACAGCGATAGCAAGGGTTTCGTGTGGAAAGGCGTATGCGAATGTAGTCTCTCGTTCTGTATCTTACGCAGGTACATGTTTGCACTGCCTGAACGCGACCGTGAGGGTCGGCGTGTGATTTTTTACCGCCCGGGTGTGTTCGATCTGCGCGAGTATACTAATGCGGACATGCTGAAGATTCACGGCATCTGCTACGAAACGCTGATGGCTGATGAGGAGAATCAGATAAGGGGTTTCATACATGCGGGCGTTGGTACCGGTATTGGATTGCCGTACCTAACGCTGTTCACAATCAAGGAAGCGGTAAGGATCGCAAAAAATGGCGAAAAGATCCTGCCGATGCGGCATCGCGAGATGTACGGGTGCAACATCAACCCGGCAATGAAGATGGCGGTCGACTTCGGCATGTCGTTGATATCGCAGAAGCTGCGTGAACGCATACGGCTGTACACGGACATTAAAGACATCGAGCTGGAGAAACGCCTGCTGCCGAAGGAGTACGGCGGTGAGATGCCGATGGCGGAGATGATCCGGTTGTGGAAGCAGGAGCTCGAAGCGTACCGTTCTCGGCTGCTGGCGGACGACGAGATGTCGGTAAACCTGAGCATGTACTCGGACGCGGCAAAGGAAGGTTCGGTCGGTGCGCTAAAGCAGCCACTGAACGGGTGCACCGGAGCAAGCGATAATTCGACGTACGGGTTGGCCGGCAGTTTCCGAAAGCTGGAAGTGGATTGATCGAAGGATATATATGGCAAACAAACAAAGGTGTTTACGGGAGATCAGACGGGCAGGAGGTTTTAGCTTGTAGTGTTATAATTAAGGCGCAACTCTACGGAGAGGAACCGTGATTGTATTCTTTGTATAGGATTTCTTCTTTCTATTGTGTTTCTTAACTCCTCTTACAACAAAGCTACGTTAGTTTTATACTTCTGTTTGGTGCACTTTTTAAAGTATCATGCTGACATGCCGATGTGGTTGATAATTTACTGTTGCGGCCGCTTGGTGGTCCTGACTGGCGCTCAGCAAAACCAATCTTGTGTATCAATGTTCATCATCATGTGTATCAAAACTCTACCAAAGTTGTGCATGTCTTTTTATTCTATTTGGTCCGATCACAGTTGATTAGATCGTGCCAGGCTATCAATCTGTTTCCAGAAAGCTTGGTCCAACGTTGTTCTCCATCACCTCTAGTATATCGGTATTCGTATCATCTATCGTATCAGTATCATCTCCGACAAGTTTAGCTTTACTGGATCTAGCCAAATTGCTCGTTGTGCTCTGCTACGCCTTGATACGAACTATTCGCTGGCAAGTACTTTATTGGCAGAATATGATTGTTTTTGCCCCCCTTCTTTAGCATCCAAGGCTCCCGTACTACTAATTCTGATGGTATTAGTCCGCTATCCGAGGCATGGTAATTCTTATTTGTTGAACGCTAGTCAACGTACAACTCACACAGTTTGTCTTTGAAACTGCTAATTATTTGTCCTTCAACACATCATCTAGCAGATCTTACTGCAAATGTAGCAATATGTGAGACAACAAGTAACCCTGAACCCTGAAAACAAGTAACCGGAAATCCAGATCTACGCTAGAAAGGATATTTTGAGTAGACAAGTTTTCTCGACTTGTTTCAGACCGGTAGGTATCCTTAATCAGGGTTATATCAGGATCATCAGAAATTGATCGGTAAACATAACGAAACGAAATGTTGCGGACATAATATATAAAAAATGTATTTCTTTATTATGTATGTAACCTTACAACATAAGTGAATTTCTTCAATTATTCCAGAGTTGTCCCTAAACATAGCAAATCAATGCTTCCTAACAAATGCCCTCGTAACTGTAAAAGTGGAGTTAAGTGGAGTATAAAGATTCATAAATTATTGTGTACAAAGTCTTGTAGTTCAGTCCAAGGTTGCATCGTAAGTATGGTTCGCAATTTCATTTCGGGCAAGTTGGTTCACAATCAGGTAATAGGCCGCCGGTGGGGAATCTCTACAACATTCAATCGCTTGGTTTTGTGCGGACGGAATGTGAGTATGGGATCATCATCGTCGTATGAGTTATCCGTCGCCGTACCGTCCTTTGCTGACGCGTTATTTTTCTCCTCGGCAGTGTCGGACGAATCGCTCGGATAGAAGCAAACGGTAGAGTTTGGGTGGATGCGGCAGTTAAACTCGCGAAACTTGTCTAAATGACGCTGCTTCGTGACGCTCGTCAGGGTGAGGTCTTCCATGCGCAGATCGATCCGATCGGTGGTGGGCACATCTGGGTGAATCATTTTCGGCCGATAGATTATCAGCCCATGCTCGTGGTAGCAACCGTCCCATTTTATGCTGACGCGTTTCTTCGCCGGTTCCGATAGACATGGCGCTGCAGTAACCGGACCGGCTGGTTGTGCTCGCTGTCGTTTGGAAACACTAAGCGTGATCGACTCGAACGGTTCCACAATCTCGCGTTCTGTTGGAGAAGTTTTGCTGGGGGTAAGATTTTTTTCCGGTGGTGTCACAACCATTGGCTGCTCTGTGCTTTGAGCGATAGGTTTCACGCGCGAACTGATCGGTGGTCGTTCGCGGGCTGGTACAAAAAACACTTCATCACTGTCACTTTCTGAAAAGCATGAGGACAAAGAGTTTTGCATCCGGTTGGCGAATCGTTTCGACACCTTTCGTTGCGAGATTGGTTTAGTTTTCTTCATCCGTGCGCACTGCTCTAATGCTTTAGCGTACACTTGTTCCGGATCGTACCGGTGCTGCTTTGCCGAGGTTGGACTAGAACCGAGTGGACGATCACCCGACGTTATCGGTCTCTTACGGGGATTAGTTTTTTTAAACACTTTACGTCTGTTGCGACGGTCCGTTGGTGGTTCGCAGGACGGCACAACCGCTCGACTGTGGTGTTTATCAGCAGCGATCGTTTGCCTTGGAGAACAGTTATGCAACGGTAAAGGCTTCTTAACATCGCACGCACTGTCCGATTTGGTAAGGGCTCGGGGCAGTGGAAGTGTGGTATCCTCATTGGGATTTGGTTTATCTTGTATGAGGTTTAGGCTGCTAAAACGGCGCACGGAACTCGTTACCGAGTACTGTTTGATCATGGTTGTCACTTTGAGCTTATTACTAATCTGTTTGTTCGAACGGATATATTGGGCCGTATCAACGGAATAGAGTGAATCTGCGTCAGCATCCATTTTCGTTTCCGTTACCGTTGTAACCTGCTCCGTTTGGTAGTGAACGTTGTAGTGGCCGGTGATGCTGTGCATGTGATTTCGCAGCCAGTTCTCTACCTTCTCGTGGCTTAGCATGCGAAACTCGTTATCCTCCAGAATTTCTTTCAATCCGTTCGCTTCCCACCCTTGCTTGCGCAATGGAATAGTTTCTTTGAGTTGTCGCTTAATCTCTTCCGGGGTTTCTTCCGTGCTTTGCTCTTCGGATGAAGCCTCAACCACATCGCTGACCGAACTTTCATCGCTCATTGCCTGATCGAGCATGACCATGGCCGTTTCGATGTCCATGCTATGATCTGATTGGGGTTCGGCAGTGTCTTCATATTTCTATTAAGGAGAAGAATTGCACATTTAGTCAACTTTCGTCACGGTACACTGTTCCGCTTAACGAACCTGTACGAGCTCTCTCCAACGGCAGTTACGCCGCCCCAACTGTTCATCGTTCGGAAGTACCTCTCCGACGTTGGTCGTCTTTACACCGGTATACATCTTACAGCCAGGACACAGTATGCGATTATCATTTCTAAATGCACACAAGTTTTATCGAATCCTTTACTTTCCAATAAATCTGCTAACGGCGACACAGAACAAACGGATCGATCCTTCTTTTTCGTTCGTCGAGGTTGTACACGGTACTAGAATTCGGCTTTTTAAGCCTTTCTGCTCTATTTCGTCACTTTGCTTTCTCGAAACCTCCAAATATGTGGACCGACAACTGTGGCCATATCTGTGTTCCAAACGGAACGATCCAACATTTTGTTGATACGATCGCTTGACGTTTGACAGTTCCCGTTGACAGTTTACGCAGAACAGGTTATTGTTATGGTGTCACATACGAAAACAATCGGTAGAAAGCAAGAACGCACATTTGTTGCACTTGTTACAGAAGCGGAAAGGAGATTTTTGATAAATTGTAAGCGAATAGTTTTTCTCTCTTCTTTCGATGGATCCGCTCAACATAAAGCTGGAAGTGCCGGATTTGCCACTTCCGCTCGGAGACGATGGTTTGATGATGTCGAGCGCGGATTTCCTGCCGACCGAAAACGACCTGTTTCTGGGCGATGATGACGACGACGTGATTGTGGTCCATATGGATTTGCGTGAAAATCTGTCCACCCTGCGCGGGCTGGTCGAACGGCGGATCGGTCTTTCGCTGAGGCACTACGAGTTCTGGCTGCAGGGATCCACAATGCTCGAGTCACACAAGAACCTGGTCGACCAGTGTGTGCAGGGCGAAGGGTTGGTGCAGATCAATGTGCAAGTGCAACCAAACAAACGACGCATCAACATTGCGGATGTGTTGAAACCAACGGACGAGGTACTCGAATCATACCAGCGGGAAGTCGAACAAGCGGCCAAAGAAGCGGAAGCGGCTGCAGCTGCCAAGCGAGCGGCGGAAGAGGAAGCGGCCGCAGCAGAAGCAATTGCCGCGGCGGAGGCCGAAGCGGAACGAGTTAAACGTACTGTTGCGGACAGTTCCAATCGGGCCGATACGTCCTCCAAGACGAGCCAGACAAATGAATCCCACGAAACGGCCATTGCCGTTGCAGCTATCATTGACTCGGTTAGTGCAGAGGAGCGCGAAAAAGAACGCGAAAAAGAGCGTCGGAACGAAAGGGAGCGCCAGGCAAACGAAATGGTAGGGAAGCTTATACCAGCAATAAAGGAAGAGGTTCATGGTTTCGCGGACAATTCGTTAGATGATTGTGACGAATCCGACGGCGACATTGGCTACGAGCCGTTGGCCGCCCTTCCATGGGTTCACGACAGTGCGTTTAAGCGTGACCAACAGCGTTTAAACATTCCGGATGATCCACTAGAATGGACAGTGGCTCAGGTGAAGCACTGGATCCAATGGGCGGTTCGGACGTTTAACCTGAACGGTATTAAGCTACAGGACTGGAGTATCAGCGGTAAAGAGTTGTGCGAGTTGGATTCCGACGAGTTTAAGCTTAAAGCACCAAACGATCCGGGTGGTTTGTTTTGGATGCATTTAGAGTTGCTGAGACGGCACAAGATAGTTGCCACGCTACAAAAGCCGATCGAAGGCGAACAACTTGTTGAAATGACCATTCGCAGGAAAATACCTAAAGTTAACCTGGGCAGCAAAAATGGTATCAAAGTAGTGTTACATTTGCATAGGGATTGAATTGGACTAACATCACACTCTTTCTTTTCATCCACAGACGAATTTAGCTACTGTGGCAATCGAACGGGGAACAACGGACAGATTCAGCTGTGGCAATTTCTGTTGGAAATTCTAACCGACCGTGAACATCGTTCGATTATTCAGTGGATGGGTAGGTGCTTAATATTTTAAAACAGACAAGTCAAACACGTGGAGCACGAGGTCTTCAATTCGGTCCGCAAAGGAATAATGAGAACTACATCTGATATGTGAATGAAGCAGAATTCAGTTAATATGTTCCGATGCGGACAGCAAGATGACCAGCGAGCCAAACTGAGTTTGACCTCAATGTTTTAAAGTCTTGTTAGTAGTTGTTTAAAGATTGTCTTTTCATTCTCACATAGGCACTGATGGAGAATTCAAACTTTGCAATCCAGAACTTGTGGCACAGCTGTGGGGCGAGCGTAAGAACAAACCGACGATGAATTATGAAAAACTGTCGAGGGCTCTGCGTTACTACTACGACGGCGATATGATTTCAAAAGTGCACGGCAAGAGGTTTGTGTACAAATTCGTGTGCGATTTGCGCGAGCTGCTCGGGTACGATGCGTCCGAACTTGCGGCCCTCGTCAACGAAGGGTCTCCCGTTAGTACCGATACTCAGTACGAGAACCATAATTACGACGTCGATTTTGATTGATTCATTCAGTGTTTTCGACGTCTATTCTTGTTTCGTATGTTCATGTTTACTGGGATAAATGATAGGAAATTCGGTATACAATGTTTTTATATTAAGTTTTTGTACTTTTGTGTAATATCGTAAGTCAGCTATTGAATTAGGGACGAGGTTTCTAACAATTACTTTATTTTTTGCATTTTTATGTAACATGTACGCATTACAATTGAATTTGTATAAAGATTGAAAAATAGCTTACGTGTTTTTTATAGTTCCATTGTTCCTAACCTCATTTCACCGCTTTCTTTCAAATTTAAACTTGAACTGTGGCGCTTGATGAGGCGTGCCCTTAGTGACCAATTTCGGCTTTAGAGCTCGCTTCTGCTTCAATATACGCCTTATTTCGAGCGTTTTCTGTGCAACTGTTAGTTCCTTTTCACGGTCTATGCGTCGCATCAACTCTCCGTACGACAGACCACGTTCGTGATTGATCCTTTCGATTTTTTCCGCGCTGACGTTGGCCAGTTTCAGTTTTTCCAAATCTTTTAAACGGGGTCGGTTGGAGCGACGCCCGATTAAATCCGGGTGTGTATCGAGCCGTTTGGCTAAATCAAATTCATTCGCTTCCTGTTCGTCCTCCACGAAGAAAATGTGCTTGTTGGGCGTTTCGTTTACCACGTCGGTCATGTGCAGTTGTCCTTGCAAGCGATGAATTTTGTTCGCCTCCATCGTGCGTTTCATTGTGATATACTTCAGGTCCTGCGTTTGCATCAGTTTGATCTGATCCTTCGTAAACTCGTCGCCTTTTTCTATTTCATGATGTTCGCCTTGCTGTATCTTGGAGTTGATCATATGGTGATAGAATTCATCGGGGTTTTTATTCAGTGCTCGCTTCCGCAACAATTTCAGTGTGGTTTCCTTCGCATTGCGATCCCTCGCACGTTGCTTGTAATCTTTCTTTTTCTCCAGCAGCCCAAGATGCTGGCGAGCAGAGGGCTGGGCACGTTCCCGGTGCACTTTCTGGTTCGACTTTGCTGCTTTCTTCCAGCTGGACATGATGATATTAAGTTTAAACGATCAGAAAAAAAGACACCTAGACTGCGTTCGATGGCTTCGGCGTGAGCAAACGTAAACAATGAAAGCATGATTTGGTATTGGGGGTTTTGACGTTTTGACGAAACGTCAAGTCGCGTTTGCTTCGAATGACAGTGGTGTACATTCCAAACAAAATCGAAACGGTTTTTGAACGATCGGGAAGCAGAATATTTAGTTTTGGGTTTATGCAATATTGCAATATCGTTTCGGAATCCAACAAAAGAAATGTCTTAATAGTATAGGAGCAAATGTGTCAAAGTTTCTTTCGTGTTGATACTTTTCTGTTCATATAATTGTGTGGTTTGATTGAACCATTGAACAAGTCATAAACAATTTCGCAAACTAGTGATCGTGTAAGTTGAGAATTCATAAATCAGTTGTGGCTTCATCGACAAGCTTGGTGCTGAAACAATAAGAAATGAGCAACAAGCAAGTGTTGAACTCGAAGGGAAAGTTTAGTGAATGCGCCGCGAGTCTGGAGAACATATGGCTGAAATCGATGGAAACAGTTTGAGGCCAATTGCTGAAGAAAGTGTATAATGACTTACAGAATTAGCGAGGCGATGCTTGTTTCTCCAAATGATGATGTGAGTTTATCATTGATATCCTTTTACAACCACAATTGCAGAAATGAGTTATAATTCCGCTGCGTCGCTGATGTATGGTGGAGTGAACTATCAGCAGGAGAGCCGAACGAACAATTGCTCCTAGTAACAATAGGAAGAAATGTTTGAAAGTGAGTGCAGGCGCGCATTAAGATGCACCGCTCTAAAGAGGACGAACTACTGTTGCTACTGTTGAATCTCGGACGGGTCACAAGACGAGTCATTTTTATGCTTACTATGTATTGCAAAGCAGAAATCCTGCGGATGTTGTGATAAACGAGCGAGAGGTGTTCGACGGACGGAAGTGATCCTGCTATGAACACCTTAATGGAGCTGCACCGTATAGTAGATACCTTACCAATGTCAGAGTGCAGTCCAAGCGCAAGCTCCATTGCTACACGCAGCAGAACAATGTCGAGGTGTCTCGGCTAATCATAGACGATGTCATCAGAGCCATTAAACAGCTGATATGTTAGTTGGTCGTTTCTAAGAACCTATTTAGGCTTGCCGCTTTTTAATGCATAGGATCATTTCAAGGATTAGAGAAAAACTTCCATAGGTTCCATAGGAGTGGAAGATGGATTTTGTACATCCACTCTAGAAAAAGAGGAACAGACTGGGAAGTGCCAACTTGTAACACATCACAATTCTAAATGCCGTCCTCAAGATCTTATCATGAATTCTCTATTGCAGAATTGAGTATCGTCCAAACATTCGCTCTACGGTAGAGGCTTCGGGAATGACCAGGGAGCGAGTTAACAAAAGTGTCTCTACCCTTCCAATCTCTCAAACAATCGAAGTATGAAATCCAGAGGTAATCCTGTATTGCCATGAGATCTGAACGATACTAGCGGAAGATGCCAAAGCGCTAGCCTTTTTCGAGCGGCGGATTCCACGGACTATTTTTGGTAGTATTTTTGAAAAGGGCGAGTTCACAAGAATACCACGACCTAACTAAGCTAGAAAACAATCAGCTATCAGACTGTGATGCATTTTATATTGTGGTTTTTCGCTGATTTGATTGTTTTCAGATTTCTTTGATAGGATATTGAAGTGCAAAAGGGTGAGTAGATATTAACACATTTCTTCGAATCTGTCGGACAAACAGATATTTGATATTTATGGCATCTTAATTCAAATAATGAGTCATTAACAATCATATTGATGATTCATGGGAATATTCGAATATACTCTTCGCATAGTTTTGAACACATACGTAACAGTGGCAACGGTGTGATTAAATGATGATAGAGATTATTAACCGGAGCGGCCAGGTGGCATGATGGTAGCGGCGCCGGTCTTCACACGAACGGAAAAAAGTAAAAAAAAAAATTTACTGTATGCTATCGACATATCAATCACGGGAAAATTTACCAGACTAGTACGAATGACAATGGCCAACGTCACATGCCAGGTGATGGTGGATGGAAAACTCTCAGAATCACCAAGGGTCTACGCCAAGGAGGTGGGCTAGCTTGCCTACTCTTCAACCTATCGCTTGAATCAATCACTTGGATCATCTTATATAAGTCAATCCAGATCCTGGCATACGCTGCTGACATAGACATCATTGGTTTACGGCTCTCCTACGTAGCAGATGCATACCAAATGATTTAGCAGGCGGCAGAAAACCTCGGGTTGGAGATTAACGAGGCAAAAACCAAGTTGATGATGACACCACACAATCCTAACTTACGCAGGGGTGACGTTCAAATAGGTGATCGCTCTTTCGAAGTCTCCAAAATTTCACCTATATTGGGTTAAAAGTCAGCACCGACAATAACATTGATGTTAAAATACGCGCTAAGGTGCTGGCTACCAACCGGCCATTCTACAGTCTGAGGAATCTTCTCCACTCAAAACGCCTGCCGCGACGAACGAAGCTGGGACTATATAGAATCTATCTAGTTTCAGTACTCACATACGCCTCTGACACAGGGACTTTGTCCTAAACTGACGAAACCCTCTTAGCCGCTTTCGAGAGGAAGATGCTCAGAAGGATTTTTTTCTCAGAAGACCACATTTGTGCAAGGACAATCGGAGACCCGCTAAAGTGATGCGCATTATGAGCTGTACGGCGAATTCGCTGTCGTACAGCGGTTTATACTCGCCAGGCTTCGGTGGGCAGGTCACGTCATGAGAACGACATCGGATGACCTAGCCCGTAAAGTCCGTTTTAGATCGTCCACATGGACAGAGGAGACATGGTAGGCCAAAACTGAGATGGAGCGATGGTTTTGATGCGTCCGCCAGAAAGGCCGGGACATTGGCAGACGAAGGCGCTCGACCGTGAGCGGTTTAAAGGACTCCTGCAGCAGGATAAGATCGCGATGCGGTTGTTTCGAAAGTTTTTTAGTACCAGTTCTTCCTGCAAGCTGTAAGCTAACATTATAAAGTAACGAAAAGACCATGGTTTACACAATCGCTTTATTTATTTTTTTGTCTCTTTTTTGATATTTCGATTTGACAACTTTTACTTAAACCTTATTTAGACTGTGATCGTCGTTTCCACAAGGAAGTAGGCTTTAGGGTACAAATGAAAAAATATACGTATAAAAACAAAATAGAAGAACATAACTGTAATAAATAGAAATGAAAAGTGTCGAACAGCGGCAGAATCCAAAAACTGCGCTATCCTGTAGGAATAATAAAATGGACACAAACATAAACACTTAACATGGTGATGGGGTGTTGTGCCATCGCCTTCGTGCAATTTGTTGTTTTTTTTTAAATGGCGCAGCTATAAAGCAAGTAACTTAAATATTTGCGCAACTACTAGAGATGGAAATATAAGGAAAACAACAAGTGAAACATACACTGCACGACAATCGGGATGGAAGAGAATCACAAACCGGATAATAATAATTAAAATGAACGATAAAATAACGATTTGTTTCACCTTACGAACGAGGCGCGCGTGCGTGTCTTAATACCGACTTTCCTAACCGAATGATGCAGTATAACAGGATTTTGGGTAGTATTAGAACCTTTTGCAGCTGTGTGACAAAACGATAACGATGGTGGATTAAAATGGGTCAATTTTTAAATTTAAACACACTGTAAAAAGCATGCGTTCTAATAAGGGCTACATCGGACATCGGTTTTTTTTTGCAACCGTTACAAAGTTATCCTATGAATCGCGTGTGTGTTGGTGCGGGTTTGTTTTTAGAGACTACAACAGAACTTGAACGGAACCCATTGAGATGGATGTTGGTGCAGGGAAAGGATCAATGGCATACAGAGTGGTATGTGGTGCTTTACGGGAAGAAAAAACCGTTGGATTTGAGCGTGTTTTCGAGTGTCGCTTGGCAGGGGGTGGTTATGGCGTCTGTGTGAGGTACGGGCTGTACGGTCTTTAAACTTCAACCTTAAACGGCGAGCCGGGGATATGGTCATCGCCCCATTTGACAAGCAGAATGTAGTCGCCGCGCTCACGAACCAGGTAGTTGACCGTGTACTGGTTGCGTCCTGTGTGCTTTATGAAGACCTCATCGCACGGTCCTTTCGGTCCGTAAATGCCCACGAAAAGGATGTTATTGCCTATGTATGCGAATGTAAAAAAAAACGATAGTTGTAGTGGTCGAAACACTAACCGCGTGCAGATATGTTTTATTCTATTCGTTTCTACTTACCCGCATCGCCGGCATTGACCGTGAACTGGTTCTGCTTGCCCATATACGCCTTCTTGAGACCCATTCCCTTCGATTGGATTTTGCTGGCGTCCGATTTGAAGATTGGTAAAATGACACCGGTTCGGTTACCGCCCTTCGATACCTTTGCCACGGTTTCCACAATGACCGAAGACGTTTCCTGTCCGCCTGCTTCGGCGAGACTTTCGCCGGTACAGTTGATCTTAAACGGTGAGCCGACGATGTGCATCTGATTGTACTTGATCGTCATGTAGTAGTGGCCCGGAAGAAGTGGCGTGTAGCGCACCTTGTATCCCTCTTCCACTTCTGTGCAGTCCATCGCCACCTTGGCCGGTCCGTCGACGGTGACCGCGAGTGTACCGGCGCCGGCATTGCACGTGTCGATGATCAGATCGGTCTTTTCGCCCGTCTTGACATCTCCGAGACCCTTACCCGAAGCATGTACGGCAGCCGGATCTACATCGTCTTTGCCTACCTTGATGCGGTACGGGGAGCCGGGTATGTGCACACCGTTGAACTTGACGTGGATCGCATGGATACCGTTCTCGCGGGGGTAGAATCGCACCGAATACTGATCCTGATCGATCAACTGGATGAAACAATCATCCTCATTGTTCGATGGTGCAACGACCTAGGCAGTGGAAGGAAGTGAAGTGTAATAAAAATGTTTTCTTCACATCTGGAAGATCTACCGGATACCAACCTTCGCGTCCAGTTCACCCTTGGCACCGTTCTTGCGCACCATGAACTGGGCTGGTTTGTCAGCTTGCACACACCCAGTCGGGAACTGAGCGACTTCCAGCTTGTGCGCTTCGCCCATAGCAGGCGAGACATAAACCTTGAACGGAGAGTCGGGAATATGGCGATCGTTGAACTTCAAGCCGATGCGATAGTCGCCTAATGGAAGAACATGAAGCTCATTAAACGATTGCGGTTCAACCTTATAGCTCTTTGATATCTCTACCTGGTTCGCTGACGACGTACGAAACATCGCAGGAGCCATCCTTGCGATCCTTGAACTCGATCTCCGCCTTGCTGGGGCCTTCGACGGAGATAGCGAGAGTACCACCGCCAGCTTCGCGGGTCCACACGTTAAACTCAGACGGTACACCCTGTTCGCCGTGTTCCAAACCCGGGCCGCCAGCCTTCACCAGATGTGCTCCAGTATCCTTAAGCGGTCCGACAGTGAACTGGAATGGCGATCCTGTGAAAGGCAACAACGTGAAACGCATTTAAATAGCAGCGCAGCTCATCGGGGAGCGAGCGAAATAAGCATAACTTACCAGGAATATGAATCTGCTTGTACTTGACGGAAACCGTGTGCACGCCCAGTTCTTTCGGGATAAAGTGCACTGCGTATAGACCATCTTCGATCTCTTGAATCTCGGCATCCTCACTGACGCCGCCGGGTGACGTGACGGTAGCGGACAGATCGAACGACGTAATGCCAGGCATCTTGAACGTCAGCTTGCACTGGCTGCCAACCTCGGTGATTGGTACGGCTTCGCGCTGGCGCTGGATCTTCTCACGCTGCCGGTTCGTACCCTCACCCGAAACCTTCACTGTGAACGGAGACCCGTTCACGTGATGGTCAGCAAACTTGAGGTTCACGATGTAGTAGCCCGGCTCGGTCGGTTTGTAGGCAATGTTAAGCGTGCCATCGTCCTTGTCCGTGCATTGGATCTCCGCCTTGCTGGGTCCCTCGATCGAGAGCGACAAACCACCGTAACCGGCGTTGCGCGTGTCGATCGAGAACACGTTGTCCTGGTGCGTTTTACCCTCCTTTAGCGCATTGCCCGTGACGAGAACCTTCTTTGCGTCGCCTACCTCGCGCTCGCATACGTTCACCTTGAAGGGCGAGTTGGCGATGTGCTTGCCCAGCCGCTTCACCGACACCGTATGCTCACCGATTTCACGCGGCGTAAACGAGATTCCAATGTTACCGGTGGGCATGCGCTTCAAGAAGCAGGGCTCTTCCAGCCCGGACGGTGCCTGAATTGAGGCGTTCAGTGAACGCAGATCGTTATCGCTGATGACACCGGGTAGTGTCACCTCGGAGCAGGAACCGACCGAAATCTGATTACGCTTGCGACCTTCACCCGTGATTTTCGCGAAGTATGGCGAACCCTTGATGTGCTTGTCACCAAAGCGGACGGAGATTTTATACTCGCCGGGAGCGGTCGGCAGGTACGATACGGACACCGTACCATCCTTGTTGTCGTGGTAGGTAATCTGTGGATGTAATATAGCCGGCAGTGAACGCACACGTTCATAACATAAGACAAGATGGATTAAATATGTAACTTACATCAGCTTTGCTGGGTCCTTCGACGGCCATTTGCAGCCCTCCAGCACCGGCACCCTTGGTGGAGATGATGAATTGCGCCGGTTCGCCGGTGACTCCATGCACTAGACCTGGTCCGTACGCCGTCACGTAACCGGACGAGATCGAATCGACGTGGAATTTGAACGGCGAACCCTGCACATGCTCACCGTTGTACTTGACCGCCAGCTCGTGGATACCTTCCTCCTTCGGTTCGTACCGGATGGAAACGGTTCCATCGTGGTTGTCATCGATGAACGGCTTGTCTACTTGTCCGCTGGGCATCTTGATTTCGGCTGTGAATGAAGTAAAAGCGATAATCGCGGTCAGTATGTCGTTGTGTGTAAGGAGGATTATTTAAATTCTTTAAACAAACATTTTGGTTTCATTTGGGTTCATTGAATCAGAACAGATTTTTTTCATACTTATTAATATTGTTGACCCAGTCGATGAATGTATTTTTAAAAATATATTTTTTTTACTATAATTTATGTAGATAATTGACGGAGAGTTACAACATGTTCGTTCCTATAACTATTAACTAATTGGTTAAGGAAATTACAGATAGCCAGCCATTATTAGACATGATAGACTGAAATAGACGAAGGCCAAAACCAAAGACCATTCCATAGTGGTCCGGAATGTTTTGAGATAACTGCCGGCACACTTTTTACACCAAAACAACAATATTGAGCCAACTCAAGAATTAGACATATAAATAAGACGATTATAGTAAAAACATACTTCTTATAATAAATCCGACCTGTATCAACTTCCTTCCAAGCATTGTTTTTTATAAATAATTTTTGGGAAATTGTATCCTGTTTGAACCCTGTCAAAGGGAAATTATGGTAATGCTGACATTATGTGTATGGAAGAGCGGTTTTATGGTGAACAACTTAATTTGTGCGTTATTAAATTGGTATATACTATATAATTGGTGTATATTGGTATAAAATGTCACTCTCATTTCTGCACATGTTTCAGAAAACGGAGTGGCAACCACCGTAGTACATTTTCAAACAGATCAAGAATTTATTGGTTGGGAGGTAACAACAGAGATATTTTGAAGATTTGATAAAGTTGACGTCGACGTTGATTCACATGTAAAATATTTTTCGTGTTGTAGTGACGGACTTTTGCGTTCGTCGTAGCTCCTGCCGAAATTCCCAAACATGGACGTCTAGAAAAAAAATATTCGAAATTTTGTTTAGCATTTTAACAAAATTAGCATGTTTTGTAATATTTGCTTATGATAAGTATGCCTATAGTGGTGCAATTTTTAAGCAAGCGGACTATTTATGGTATGATTTAGATGCTCCGAATGAACATATGAGGATAGTACCACGAAATATGCCACATTTCTCTCTTTTGAAAAACATCGGCATACACCATTAAACGTGATAAACATAATGAAACAAATCAGTTATGTTAATGAAACAGTTCCGTTCTTCATCATCCGTAATATCGGTGTGCAGTTCTTTCTAAACTTTGGACGTCAATTTATTGCTGAGAATGCAATTGTGTTCAATCCAAGTAAAGGCAGTCCCCAAGATACGCGGTGCTTCTTATACGCGGATTCGGAAATACATGAATTTTGGAAATTTGACAGCTGTGTTAGTTTTATACAAGTTAATTTTGGCACAACGCTTGGATTTGCGCTTGGATTTGCGCTCCATGTAGCCTGCCTTTAACAAAAAGGTGACAAAATGGTCGAAAATACCTTTCACTGTCATATAAAACATTTGTTTTTAATGTTTGTCCAAGTTTGCTTTCGAAAAATAGCCTGCTTTGTTGAATAAATTAAATGCAGAAAAAGGAAGTCAACTATCTAACTTTGAAGTATAAACCATTTTAATCCCGCATTCTACTTATGTGGAAGATTCTAAATACGTGGATTTTCGCGGAATATAGCGGTCCGTTAGAATAGCGTAGCAGTAGCCTATGCTACTTTTTTATGTTTAAGCCGTTTTACAGGGTTTGACAAGCCACTTTGTCACGTGAATAGCATTCTTCGCGACGATATGATTTTCGCTACGATTGCTTTAAATTTTTCACTGGGATTTCGGACTCTATCATGTCGTGATTTGTACCATATTTCAAAATTAATTTTAACTACTTTTTCACGCATGTTTAAAGAAATTAATTTTTTATAATGTATATTATTCGAAATATATGATTATTTTACTAAAAAGTGCCATCCTTAAAGTTGGTTTGTTTGCATGTCATTCGGACTCGGTATGACACACGGGTATATACACACACAAACATGAACGCATTCCGTTCGGAAGCGTTTACAGCCCGAAATCCCAGTAAAAAAACTAAATCAATCGTCGCAAACATCAAATCGAGCCAGCGAATTTACATTTTGAGCGGAAGGAAATACTTCATGGGAACGAAATATATTTCCATACCGGCGAAGTATGCCATTTACATGTCAAAGTGGCTTGTTAAATATCGAGTAATATAGAACAAGACGATTAGTGTTTTAAACGATCCGCGGAAGTTCAGAGAACATTTCACAATACTAGTCCAATAATAATTTTATTGCGTTTAGTTAGTCGTAGGGAAGGTATTTCATTCCACTACCACCAATATTGGTACACTTACCCTGTGTGTATGTAAAACAAATATTCATGCGCAAAGATTTACGATCAGACTACTGTTTGGATATTTTAATGGGATAACTTACAACTTTCAGATCACTCAAAATGTAAAGGAAATGTGAGGAAATATGAACAACTGTATTCTTACTTAAGCACCTTTTGTTAACTTTAATAGTTATGCTGAAGATAAGCTAGCTTGACATACTGATTACGATGTTTTATTTATGCGGGAAAAAGATGTTCCAAATTGGTGATGAATTTTTGAAGTAGTAATGTTTATGTTATTTTTCCACATTTTACATCGCTAATAAAGAGCGTGAAACAATAGTCACAAAAATAAAAAAAAAAGAATTTTAATACAACCGACGGCGTGACAAAGTTATTCATCGTAATGCGTAATGCTGAGTTGGTTTTAATCGGAATACTCTCCGCCAGCTGAAGTAGTGGTGTGGAAAAGCGATGGGGATCCAAAAATATGCACCAAAGATATTAGGTTAAAGGACGGCATCTAAAGGAATGTTAATTCCACTTTTTTTCTTGAAGAACGGTCTGTTCATATTGCTTGAATTCCAATTAAAAGAAAAACATATGCACGAAAGAAAGACACATCTTTCACTGTATCGCTCAAGACGGATCGCAGAATGTCGTCCGTTCGTGCGGTGGTTTGACAGAAGAACCGTGACGATTACCGCTGCCGGAACATTTATCATCCTACGCGTATCAAAAGGATGTCGCCACAATCGTCGTTACTAGAGAGGGCTTAGGAAACAACAACAAGTTACACAACCGTGTGCTCCCCGGTGGGTTTCAAGGCGATCATCATCCACATCATCATCTCGATCATCATCTTCAACGCCAGCCCATCACATCTCATAATGGACGTTCAAACGGGTGATCCATTCCAGGGGTATTTTTATAAAAATTCCTTCGCGCTTAGTCGTGGATCCGACGACGTCATCTATAGCCGGTTCGTTCGTACGTGCCAACCGGGATCGGGTGCTTTCTCGTTCGTTCGTAGACTTTCTTTTCCGCCCCACACCCGAAAGAGGGGGTGGTCCGAAACTGAACATTGGAGATACATATTGGGTACACCTGTTGTTTTTTTGGCACAATTTATTTGGATGGGTCTATGAAACGTTGGACCCTCCCTGTGCAGAGAATCATCTGGGCAGGTTGTGCGTGCACACCAATACGCTTTTGCGCGATATACAGCGTCGCAGCTAAACGACAAAATTGGCCTGGCCTTCGTACGTTTTGCACCACCCATGAACCGTCCTCCAGCGGATCATCGATGGATGACTAACAGAGAGTGTGACAGAGATGGAGGAAAGCAAAAAAAAATTAACATCTACAGGCACACATCACTTCGTAGCAAGTTGGTGATCTCCTCGATCATAGTTTATTTTTGTGTTTTTTTTTCGTTAATTCCATCTTGCACAGAACGGAAGAATTTTGGCTCTAAAATTTTTTTCTCAGTCTCTCATTTGGGTTTTCCCATCGATCGATCAGTCCGGTGTGCGTTGAATTGCATTAGCGTAAAATCAACGGTCATCCGTTTGGTATCGTCCAGCGTGAACGCGTGTGCACACTCCCCGTGCGCCGGCAGTACACACTTGCAGTATTGTTTTGCTTGCCCGGGTGTTTGTTTATTTGTAGAAGATCGTTTGCTCAACGTCGCTGGTTGCCAGTGACGCATCGGGGTCGTAGAATGTTTCGCGTTTGTCCCATCGTCCCGCCCGGAAACGGATTTTCCATCATTTGTAGCCGTGTCGTTGTTGTTCGATGTCGGAAACAATCGGAAGAAATGTTGTTACCGACACGGATAATCCGTGTTCGGATGGGTGGGGGCACCGTGAAGATTTATGAAGCAGCAGTAAGACAGCAAAAAGAAAAAGTTTTCGAAAAAATAATATGGAGCTTGAGATGATGGCGCACGCATTAACTACAATGTGCGTGTGCGTTTGTACAACCAATGTGACAGCATAACTTTGCGCGGTCGCATGAAATCAACCCGAATGTTTATTCACTTCAACCATACGCCGGAGAAGGGAGACGCATTTTGGCGCGTTTATGTACATTCTACTTAAATGCAGAGCATTCCACCCTGCTGTTACTTCCCCGGTTGCTCCGACGGCAATCATAAACCGATTGTATAAAGATGAAGCGAACCGAGTAAACACGCCAGTTGTTTACGCTAGTTTGCGCATCCGATGAGATTTTATTGGCTTGTTTAATTCCGATCGAATAAATGTTCGATCGGATGTACAATTTATTCCTGGCCGAAGAATATGGCGGCGCACTTAAGATATTTAAACTTACGCGAAACTACGGTTTGGACGGACGGGGTAAAAACAGTTATTACTGATTCATTGTTGACTACCGCGACAATAGGATACAAGATGTAAAAATAGTGTAAATAAAAGAATGAAAATAGCAAACTAACTTGAATGTGTTACAATGTACGAAGCACCAGGCGTCCGCTTTTTTAAAACGTGTCGGTTAACCCATTACATCACAGCCTATGAATTTCATATGCAAGAAATACTCTTTTTTAAAAAGCTGTATTTATGAAACTAAAGTGAACAGCTTGTTTTTTAGCGATATCAAATGGTAACCCGGAACACACAGTGGGTAAATTTTGGTCGTTTATGTTGTGTTTTGCAATGTGAAAAATTCGAATCGTAAAAGTGAGATTTGAGTGAGTATGAGAAAGTGAGAAAAGTGAGCAAGCAAAATTTCCAAAAATTGCATTGTAACAGCTTCATGAGAATATATTTTGGAACACAAAATTCGAAGAAAATAACGAAAAAGCATAAATTTTGTATGGAAAATTGATGTTTTGCTCTTCGCTCGAGTTATGAAGCGAACTAAATAAAAATAATGTAGTAGCCGCCCGTTCTCGGTTTTTAGAGGGGATTCCTAGAAGTTTAATGTATTTGGGATCAAGATTTAGTATCTTGGGATTGTGATGGGTAAAAATGCCTATGTTTTGCGTGTTCTTCGTTGATAGTCTTTTTTACAAGCGAACTTCTAGACATATGTAAAACATTCCTTTGGTTCCAGATCCCATGACAGCTATTAGCTATAGGTAGAAAACTCCTTATTTTAATCCATGCGTAAATTTTCAACAAAATCGCTGCGAGATGGAAAGTGAAATTTATTATTTCAACTGTTCGAAAGGTCACATGGTTCACCAAAAGCGAGGTCTTCCGTCATCTGTGCGCGTTTGGATCGTTTCGTAGTGTCGGGATGAGGACCGGAAGGTGTGAAACGCCACGTCATCGTAGTTAAGATCTTGTGCAGCTTGTGGTTAGAGGGAGGCGAATATTTGCTGCTGTGTAAAAGCTTCCCATAAATTATGATTTCCCAGTCGGTGAGCACGTTGTGAGGCGTTGCGAAACAACGAAGTTTTGAAAAATCAGCTTGACGAAAACATGTGAAGATGAGGTTCTGCACGTTCATGTTCGGGAGGTAATAATAAACATGCTTCCCCAAGCATTCCGTGCCGCTTAAATTAGTATGTATAATATCACACTTCTTTAGTCAGAGAATTTAGAGTTGCTTTACAAAAATGCAATACAACAACAACAGTTTAAAACTGTGTGTAAATTGTTTACTCATAATTGCAGTAGTACAACAGGGGCGTGTTCGATTGAACAACCGTCTTAAATTCATTCATGCTCGCCAGCCAGTAAGAGAAATAATGTGCGTCCATTGGAATTTCTGATGTGGTGTGTTTGTTACGCATTTCTACATTCTTTACGCTATCGAGCGTGCTCATTAAACATCCTCAAGCCCTCAAACATTACACACCGTACAAGTGTTGTTTATTTTAGTACGTAGTGCGTGAGTGTTTGACTCTCACACGCGCTCTTATCTGTGCGTCCTCGGTTCTCTCGTCCGTGGTTACCATGACTGGTGAGATCGAAAGTCTGGCGCTTGCAATCGAACCCAAAGACTTAAGTGCAAAGAAATTGCTGAAAACGTTAAACAGGCGTCTCCGGGTGGATTTGGCGCTCACATTGATGAGTGCCGCCACATTATGAGGGATTACATTCAAGTGTTCTCACTTGGAACATCAACAAGTCGCTTAATATCCCCACGGTAGACATGGTGCCAGAGTCTTCGAGTAAGTCCGCATTAACGGACAGCAAGCTGTTGACAAGTGCTGTTTCAAACCGCAACGTGGACGTGGTTGGTTGTTTTGGGAGGCGCGTGGCACACAACAAATTGTTGCCAAAGAGTTTGGCACTCATCAACTGCGAACGCAAGTGGTTGGAGTTCGCGTGCGCACCATCGACATCGAATGAGTCGTGTCAGCGTGAATGTGTTTTATTGCTCAAATGAAACTTAATCGTCGATCAAGAGGAATTCCCTACGCACGCACTGCAATCGCAATAAATTTCCCGTGCGCAGTGCGGAATGTCGGGTGTGTCTGTGTGCGCTGAGGAAGTAGAACTTGTTCGAAGGATCGCTCCTGCTTTTTGTGCTCAATGCCAACGATTTATGGCGATTTGTTGTGTTCGTGTTTGTAAATAGTACTGTTGTAAAGTAATCGAACGGCAGATTGGTCGGGATTGTTAGCGTTTATGTAAAAGAAAGTAATTGTACCCCACAATTCTTGCCCTTGAGCACTTGTTGGGGTATTGTACGTGTGCGCTTGCGTGTGTTTGTGTGCGACTCGATGGTGAACTCAATGTAATATGTGACGCGTTAACGCGTTTCATGCTACCGCCATCTGCATTACCTTTATGCGTTTGGAGAAAGAATCCGCTCAGCATGTTGGTTGGGACGAAGTCGATGTCCGGGGATTCCAACACCGGCACGTCCTGCTCGATGAAGAACACCCGCACCATTTCGCGCCGATCGTGCTCGGACACGGACATGAAGCGCGAAAAGCTTCGATAGAACTGACTGTGCTCCTCCCAGGTCGCCTCAACCGGTTCGGAACCCTGCTCCTCCTCGTCACTCCACATGATTGCGCGCGGTATCTAGCGGGGTCTGTGCGATTTTTTTTGCGAATTTGGTAAGGACAGACGGGCGGGGTTGAGACAAAAACAAACAAAACGATCGCGTATGGTAAAGGACGCCCGTGTCCCGTGCTCGGCTGTTGGCTGTAGTGAAGGATGCTCTGCGAATGCTTGAGACCGCGCGGCGAGCCGTTGGTAACCGATCCAGGCCTTAACGTTCACTGGGCTAGTAAAAAGGATACGTTCATTTTCCACTTTCCGCTACCATTGAGCACAGGCGAAAAGGTTAATGGAAACAGACGAAAAAAAAAACTAGCTGACGATAGTTTAACTGTGCCACCATTGAAAACCGCCAGCATGCGTCCAGGATGCTGTAAACCGTAGAGGCCGCATCGACCCCAAGTTGGTGTCAACCGTGTATTCACGTACATGTATGTGTGCGTGCAGGTGTATGTATGCGTGTTCGTGTGTAAGAAAGAGAGCCATATACATCGTGGCGGGTGTTATATTGAGGTGGTAGGTGGAGCGATCTCATGTGGAGTGCGGAGCAGCTGTCGAATTTATTACGACGACTCTGAATCATCGATACCCGAACCGAATTGAATGCGATTTTTTGAATGGAACAAAAAAAAAACAAAAGGATGCACAACGTTCTTAAAATATTTTTTGTTTTTTTAACAAGATAAAAGACGAAGCATGTGTAATGGGAATCATTTTTCCATTTCGTAGTTTGAACTTGGACGAAAAAGAATAGGCTAATGCGTTTTTTTTGGGCGTGGGTGGGCTCCTGCACTGGAGCGGCTTGTAGCATGCTTTGGCATGCCTTATCCCAAGACCCCACAAGCGGAATTGTTTCGATCCATTTTACGTTCAGTTATGTAACTGTGAACAGTGCAGCGTAATTAAAGCGAACAGCTGCAACCACACAACGGGGACGATACAGCATCCTGGCAGCATGATCGGGCAAGGGTGGCAATTAAAGGGAGTGAAGGGGGGGGGGGGGGGGTTGGTTGGCTGAAAAGGGTTAATGCACTTGATATGTACGGCGTACGAATATTAGGTCACTTTTGGGCTCTAACGTGTAAAAAAAAAAACACACACACACATAAACCACAGCGCTCAGACTACAACAGTTCTCTATGGCCATTTTCACCCCGCAGGCAAAAACGATCACTGTTATCCTGCCACAATGTCCCAGAAGTACAGCTTCCTTGGTGAGACACAACAAACAGACACAGTTGGATCGATTATTCCATTTGTTGAATAGCTGGATGGGTAGGAATTTAGTACAATCGGGGACAAATTTTCCAGTAGCACTTCCGGTTTTTCATTCACCTATACTCAAATTTTCACTCGCCCTGTATGGGCGGCCGCACAATACCCTTTTCCCTTGGGAATGGCACACACAAAACGATCACGAATTGAATATTTATGCTTTAATTCCGACCTTCGAGCGATCAAGGATGACACGCACCTTGCTCTTAATCACAGGCACACACACACGCACACTCACACACACGGCGACACAAGCAGTGGTTGCGGTGGGGCCAAATGGGTGGCGTGGGAGGGGGGGTGGTGTTGGGGGCTGGTTTCGTACACGCACTCACTCAAGCTCGAATGCTGGTGGCTGATGCGCGGGATGGTTACTAAATACGGTTCGATCGACGGTCGGTTCGGGAGTGTGTAGCATTCGCCAAATGAAACAAAAAAAAATCCGCAACCTGAGCCTTCCGCCGAAAGCGTGTGCGCCTGAGCTGAATACTGAACGTCAACTGATAAACGGGCGGCCGGGCACGAGATTCTGAAGCATCTTGCAGCATATCCCGAGCGCGGTTCTTCAGCTTCCAGCGTGGAGCGCGCACCGAACCGATGCCGAAAACGTTCGCCAGCCCCTGCCTAGAGCCAGCAAACCAGTATGATGATCGTGCGAGCGGATTCGGTATTTTTGAGCGCAATCGGCTATGATGTGCTCTTTTTTCCAAATCCCACCCCTCCCTCTACATATCTCCCCTCACCCCTTCCGCCCTTCTCCTGGCTTCCTGCCCACTCCACTGTGGTGTCAATCGATGGAAAAGTGTGTAAACGGCGTGGTGCACGGTGGAAAGGGAAAAGTGTGTAAATCTTCTCCTACACACGGCGACGCGATCCAACAGAACGGGAGGAAAAACAATTTTTGGAGGTATTATAAAATGAGACGACCAGAGACGACCATAGCATAAGCAGGAAATCAAAGGCAGGAGCAAAAGAGAGCGAAACCGAGAGGGACAGCGATAGATAGATATGATCATCGCTAGAAGGGATCGCAGGACCCGACGGGAATCGACGGACCGTGGAGGAAAAAAAAACGATGGAACTAACACAAAACATTTACTTCGCCATCCTGTCGTTAACGGTCGGCCAGCTAACGCTCACCAACGCACAAATGTTACAATGTTCGCAAATGCTAAATAGCTGCTGTTGTATTTTTTAAAACCGAGCCGTTTTTTTTATGTGCTCGATGTTTCCACGAAGGAAATACGAAGGAAAAAAAAACGAGGAAATAATATCCGATCGAAACGTGTGACACGATCGTGCGAAATGTTGCCACCGACGGTCGGTTGAAACCATTCACGAAACTGACGACATTTGCATGCAGAAGAAGAGCCGGACATTAGGATCGTGGGTTGTCGTACAGACCGGTTTAAGTGTACGTGACAACGGCATCCGACTCTCTGCTACTGGGGTATCTATTTCAACACCGGAATAGGGCAAAAAGGAGACCCATCGGTAGCGTTTCCCATTCACGCGCCTCACTCAATGACGCCATCGATCGGAAACCAGGGGAAACGAATGAATTTGGTCTCGAGCAGCACGGGACATGACGGTGGACACGGTTTTTGGCAGTGAGCGTGATGCGACGGTGTACCGTGTTGCAATTTTAGGGAAGGCAGCATGCACTGTGTGCGATACGAGTTAGAAATGGGCAAATGATTCACAGCCCTCTTTTGCCACAGGGTGGAAAACTCTAAACCGCTCACCACCACGTGTCCAGCGGCACGTGTACCAAATTAGTCAACTCACATTCGGCATCGGCCATACCGTAAATCGGCTACCGAATCCAGAATGGTGTGCGGTTTTTTTTTTGTTTTGGTGGTGCCGCAATGACTTAAGCCGATATTTTCCGTTCGCCCTTTCGTTAACGTGCTGCGGAGTGCGCGCAAAGGCGGTGTTCGTTGGCGCCTGTTGCGTTGTTAGTCCTTTTTTACACCCAACTCCACCTCATTTAGCGGAAACATCGACATTCTTCCGATGCTGAGCTGCGTTCAATGTGTTTGTTGGGAAGGGGGAGTGAAGGTGAGGGGAGGGGGGGGGGAGTAGTGGGGACCGAGTTTGGGGAGCAAACTTATGGTAGAACCGTTTTTATTTCACCACTTACATTCTGCCGCGATCGGGACAGATTTGCTCCCAGCGCCTGTTCGTGAACTGGTGGATCATAAATTTATGCATTTTTATAACAAGACGGGTGCGTGCGCTCGCTATGAGCGTTCGCTGTGACGCGCTACACAGTGTAGCAACCACACTCGGCTTATATTGACCTCAGCGGCAGCGGGACCGACGCGTTGGGAGTGGGCAGCGGGATGGTAAGAACGACAGTTCCGACGGTTGGCCACGATCGTGCCATCACCGCGCGCACCAGTGGTTGACGATATATTTTTGGAGCCGATGAAACGGGTGACAACTGCGCAATCCATGCACGGTGCCATACCGTGCTCCGGGACACCGCTCGACCGTTTAACGGTTCCCGCCCTATGCTGCTCAACCGCATCGGCCCGGAGGCTATCCGTGTAAGGGTGTGGAGTGAGTGAGCGAGAACTTCCGAAAGAATGCGACCGGAGAACGTAAAGGTGAAAACGAAAAATGTGCCACAAATACAGATATGGTAGCTGTATGCATGCTGAAATCAGGGACATGTTACCAACCCGTAACGAATTGGAAACCCCGACTCTTACAACCCATGCGCTCAGCTACAATAATGAGAGTTTAGGAATGAAGCTTAGATGAAGTTGCTGAAAAATGTTATCACATTTCACATTGTTTACGTTGTCCCTTTCGAAGTGGTTCTATAAACGCATACTCGTTGATGCCGCAGAGTGGATAAACAATCTTTTGAGAAGAGTCATTCATGAGGAATCATTCAAATCAGGAATCGACTCTGGAAAGATTTATGAATCCTCATAGATTCAAAAATCTTTCCGATCACTTGGTTTTAGTATTTTTTACTTATATTTGTTATACTTGTCAAAAAATAATATTCATAGATATTTAATTAGTATTAGTTAGAAGCTGATTGTTTTGCTAGTACAAAGAATAAAAATAGGCCTAAAATCATGTTTCCGACGAGATTCATGAAAGTTTGAGGATTTATGAAACTCTGAGGAATAATATAGCTTTAGAATAGAGATTTAGATTCATTCATTGCGTTCCAAGATCCTTTCATATTTTGCAATCGAAATTTGCAATGAGCATTTGCAATTGAAAGAGTGTTGACTAGTATCTAGAACATAGAAAGAAACAAGTTTCAACAGTATTTATTTTTTTGGTATACAAAAAAAAACATCATATTACATTCGTACTAAACATCACACAGTGCATGATACCATCTCTCGTGCAATTTCGTATTTTGTTTCGGCACCAGCTCGGCATAAATAAATGCAAACGACGATGGCGACAGCCGGTGCCTTTCCAGCAAAGAGACGACAAAAAATAAGCGCGAGAAGAAAAGGATGCACCGGGTTCCTTCGGTGGCGGTCGGGCGCAAATTAGTAGGTTTAATTAAAATACTATTTGCTGGTGATTTAATTAACATTTTCCGTTGCGCCCGTGCGTGGCGATCGGTGGCAACCCCCACCCCAACTCACATCCAGCGAACGTCATTCGTTCCTTTTGGCGTTTGTTGGCGGGCAGTACCATTACGAACCGGTGCGATAATAAATGCAATGGCGTTAAAGGTATCGGCCAGGCAAGGCAGGCAGGCAGGCACTTCCACGATAGAGATCGGCGGATGAAGTGGACACATCTTCCTTCGGGCAGATGGTATGCGTTAGGGAGCGAGCACTAATTCGTCAAAGTAACATCTTTATCAACATTACATCGGGTTGCAATGGATGATTTTGTGCAATTTTGTTGACGTAAGCTCAGCTAAAATTGGACTAGTAGTGAACCATTCGTTAGCCTAATACAGCTTTCAACAAGGAGCTGGTATGTAAAGGATTAAACCACTTTTCTTCAAAGATTGTAAAGTTTGTTTTTAACAAAGAAACTTAGACTTGGTCTTCTCATCACACTGTTGACGATTTTAACATTGCCATTTAACCGTCGTATTAATAGCACTGGAAACATATTAGGGTGTTGTGAGGGAAGGTAAGAATGAAATATATATCCTCTGTTATTTCGGCAAACGGACAGATGCATCTCATCAATAGACTGCAAACAAATCCTAGCATGTAATAAACATGGCTGGAAGATATAAGAAATCAGAAAGCAACAAGACAGGCTATTATGTTAGACCAGGGGTCTCCAAACTTTTTATCATCATGAAACATAATGTTTAATCGATATTTTGCAAAACCCTTGCTTTAAAATGACTTATATTAATTTTGTATATTATATCTCAACTCTTGAATCCGTCAGGTGCGTAAACAGCCCGGCCGGATTTGACAATCACTAAATTGTGCCCGCGACTCCATATCCAGCGTTTGCGATTCAGCAAAATGTGTGGTGTATTGTGTAAATGTATTCAATAAAATGGTAACATTAGCAATAGCGTCGCGGGCCGCACTGGAGGCCCTCGAGGGCCGTAGTTTGGAGACCCTCGTTTTTAGACTAATAACAGTTTCGTTGAACAAAGAATAAGACAAGCGAGGTGGCTTTATATATATTACATTTGCCAAAATACTGTGATCATCTAGACCTCTGATCTAGATTTGTTTCAAATAAATCTAGTTTTTGGTACAAATTTTAACTCACATTCAAAATATAATTATTCTTATATTTGTTTTAAACACTATACTCCGGTAATAATTGGTCAGTTGATTGCTTTAAATTGAATTATATTGCAACATTTAACACTGGTTGGCAATACTTTGATACCTTAATATTGCATGGTTCTAATACTGTACTGCAACAAACAATGTACCTATTGCTCAAATTAAAATTAATATAGAAAATCGTCCGCGACACTTCGTTCGTGTTGGCGTACAGTAGCAGCAGCAACGATGATTTATTACCGAACCAATGACCTTCACAGCTGTCTCGATGCATCACGGTATCCATCGTTGGTGACAGACCAAGCGAAAGATACGAACGTAATAATCAACAGCTTTGACAGTAGCCAGGCGTCTCCATTAACGTTACCTGTTCCGTTCGGGAGTCGTCGCCGGGACATCATAGCTAACAATCTTCTTGGACGCGCGAATGCCTGTCTGATGAATGGCCATTCCGAGTGTTTCAAGGTCATTTTTGTAACATTCACACTTTATTCCTCCCAAGCTCGTTCACTGCAGATGGCTTAACCGCATCGCTACTTTTACTTTCCCTTCCTTACGTAATGGTGTTTATCCCTTGTTCTTTACACCCATTGCGGGCGTTATTTATCACACAAATATCGTACCAGTTGGATTATCCCAAAGTGGTATATGAAGTGCAAATGGAATGTAACGACGGTTGACGTTCGTACAGCTGTTGTACTGGGAGGGGGTCCGCTTGATTAATAATAAAATATGTTGATATAGTAGGTTTTTTGTTGCAATTGACAGGATGCTCGCTTATCTTGAGCGTTATGTACGTGGCCTCTGAAGAGATATGAATAGAAAGCTGGGGACAATTTTAAACACGGCAAATCTTTCTCTTTGGTGATGAATTGAATTGTTGTGCTACTGTTTATCGTTGTTTGTGCTACTTGATAAACTAAACATTTTCACAAGCATGTAAAAAATCATTTCAACAATTGTTCAACATTCAAGGCGAGAACTCTTCTAAATGAATTTTGTAGTGTTGAACAAACAATTCTGTTCAGCGATCCTGTGACTGTGTATTTTCATCGGTAAGAAAATGTATCAGCACGATCGAGGATGACGAGTAAAACATGCCGTTTGCACAGATATTTCACCTCATGCATGGCAACATCTACGATCTTCCATCATCTACCATCAGTGCGTGTCATAATTTCTGCGATTCGAGAAATGTCCGGCGCAACATCGGGCATTCTACAACTCTTGGATCCCGGGGTGTATTGTGTGTGCCCAGGCGGGCGAATGAAGATGCCCCGTTGATATGCTGGTTGCCGGTGGTGGGTATCGCGTTTGCCGCCAAAAACAAAAAAAATCCCCCCCCCCCCCACACACACACACACACGCAGTGCTAACTCTTTTCGTGGCAGCTGCAGACGAACTTTTATAGTCCCAGGCAACTCAAAACGGCCAACCGAACACTGCTGGACTGTATCCGGAGCGGATATTTATATCTCCGCCGGCGTCGGTGCGATCTCGACCGGTACCGAGCGACGGTGTCCCCAACTCGTGATAAATCCCTGGCCATGCCTTCCATTGCGCCCCACCGACGCTTCCCCCATTACGGTTGAGCCTTTTCAACGCGGCACATGGTTTGCCACGCTCAAAAGATGGAGAGCGAGACGGTCCCAAAAGGGTGTCGATTGAAAAGGTACTTTCTATCGTTTGCGGTTACTCTTTTTCGTCCACTTATCCGGGCGTTTTTTGTTGCCGTACATCGCGGATGTGCCATGGTGTCCTTAGAGTAGAGATTTAAACGTACCACCGTCCGGACATGCCGCTGTCGGTCGTGGGGTAAACGTTCTTCGAGCACACCTGTTGGCGACAGCACGATCTTGGGAAGAGGGTTACTCAAACAACCGTCCAGTTCGTACGCGCTGAGAGTTTAATTTCATAACAATCTCCCGGCGAATCATGATGAGAAAATTGGTTACAATTCAATGATGAATCAAACATGGCATCGAACTTTGCTGTATTAACAAGAGCGATAGAGTTTGTGAGTTCGCGTGGTCAACTTTGACAATGTTACAATGAAGTGTCGTTGGAGAGACACGTTTAAAATCGCCCTTTTCAGCCCTGTTGGTAGGTTTAGTGGGGTGCATGTTTACCTTACAGCACCAGAGGGGAAACTCCTTCGTGTACAGTATATGATTTTCTTTTTGCAATGATTGGATATCAAATAAGCAAGCAAAAAAGTGTAAGTATAAAAATTAAACGGAAACGATGATCCAACTGGGACGATTAAAGCATCAGCGTCGAACACATTGGTGCCGCTTGTGGTGTATTACCTTCCGAATCGGGGATGTTGTTTCTTTCGTTCGGTTCGAGATGGAAATGTTTGATGTGTTGCCTGGCGACCGGAACGTGATGCCAGTTGGCCGTTAGATAAATAATCTGGGCTTGAAAAATCAGCCCCGTCCGCTGGAGCGGATGTGACCGGGAGACTAAATCTAGCTTTATCGGCTATATCATTACGGTACCGAACCGTGTTAAATATCTGATCAGACGCGGCATCTGTATCCGTCGGTCTGGGAAAAGTTTTTGCATAGCCCGCTGCAAACAGAGCAGAACAAGCAGTCGTATTTTGTGTGTTCTTCCGCTTCATACCCATGATCTAGCGTAGGGATCTCGTACGGCTGCAAACGAAACACGATTCAGTGCGGTGTTACGTAAGCGTTCCAACAAACAGCAGATGTGTCGTTCCTTCAATCGACCGGGTCGTGCTTGAGGCAAAAAAAAAACGTGGGAAACGAGGTATAAATTGTACTCCTAGCGCTTGTTGCCATGGATCTGATGATCCTCGCCGTCGCCACAACGACGACTAGCGTAGGGCGAACGATGATGACTGGTCTCTGTTTCCTGCTGTCGGCTTATAATCCACTCCTCCGACCTAACGAGTGTTTGAAACGACGGCTAGCGCTAACGCTGCCACAACGACAAATGGGGACAGTTATGCGAATTGATGTTCCTGCTCCGGGTGCTGTTTACTTAAAGGAACGAAACAATCATAAAGATACCGTGTGTCCGTGGGTGTAAAATTGTAACGTCCACCACACCGCTGAACCGTTCGTTCGGGGTAATGGAATGTGACATGTTTGTTTCCGGGAGCGGTTTGGACCGGAACGGTCAGCCCGACGAGAGCAAACGTTGCCTTGCTGGCGAAGGGACATATTTGCCTCCGCATGAATTTTGATGAGTGTTCCCATTAGTATGTTGGCATAGGCTTCGTTGTTTGTTGGATCGCGTTGTTTTTGCTTTGTTCTACCATAAATACTGATCATGAGTAGAAGATACCTCGGTTCTATCATACAAAATTTGACGTGTAGTAGCGAATTACATACGTGTGAAAGTCGTCTTGTTTTAGCTTTTGTTGTTCGATTTTCCATTTAAAAATGCATCGCTCAATGCGGCTCAAATATACAAATTCCCAACTATGCTGTATGCGTATTGGTAGGGTTGAAGGGGTCGCGAATGGAATGCGAGCAAAATGAACTATCTTCGTGAATTAACATCACTTTTCCTTGCTAGCCGTCAATCACAGAGTGCATAAATCTTTCGCCAACACATCAGAACCGAGGGGAAATGTATATCAAGCTGCAGTGAACGTGTGACTCCCTGTTTGCAACGAAGGAAACCATTTAAATTCCTCAAAGTCCGATCGTTATTCAATGTGTGCAAGATGGTCACCTTCCGTCCGGTGGATCGGAACGCGCAACCTCCCAGAAGCCAACCGGCACGTGCTCTTGATCGGCACCATCTGTGTGTCGCTTGATCGTTCGTTACCGTTACCGTTCCCTTTTTAACGGATGCCACCCCGTATCTCGGTGCGGTGGGTTTAGATGAATGATCGACAGGATCGGTATATAGCACGGTGCCAAGCGTACCCGAGCGTCATTAAGTGGCCGGTTTACAATGTGTCATCCGACCGTGTGTCCGTGCGGCATGGCATACCGCCACCATTGCAGCGAAACCGATGTGTCACGGTTTGATTGACGTGGCGTTAAGTCGTCTCATATCGTATATTGACGCGATTGTAAATAAATACCGCTGATCGGCGGACATTGACGGCATCGTAAACACGCGACAAATGATGTGCTAGCAGACCACAATTTACAGCAGTTGCGGTGATATGAGTGGAGAAAGTATCGTTTGCGTTGTTCAGGCGAAGCATATATGGGAGTGATGAGCTGCTCCATTATCATTCACCTACCTGTTACTGGTCCACCGGTCTGTGGGATGTTCAGACGATCGAGCTTGAAGACGTGGAAGCGGTTGGACGCTAGAGCTGTTCCGTTCAGATGGTTATCGTGTTCGGTTGTTCCGTTGCCGTTGGTTGCGCTGCTGCTGGTAGTGGTGGTGGACAATTGCTGCACACTGTTGAGCGTGGAAACGCTGTCGTGCTTGCCGTTCACTAATCGCTCCCGAACCTGGCGGAAAAGACAAACCGTTCAGTTCAGCAATCTCAAGCAGACGGCTCGCACAACGGTGGGTGCTTGCTGACTTACAAGGAACTCTTCACTAGCGGTCTGTTGAATGTATTGCTTGGATTTGGAAACGGATGAGACCTGCTCGATATAGGACTCCTGATGCTGGTAGCTATGGTTTTCGGAAGTGGCCGAGGAAGTGGTTTTGCTGGAGCTGGTCGCACTTTTCGTAACCTGCTCCTCTACGTTGTCGACGGCCTGCGAATGGAGAGCGGGAGTTACAAAAAAAGGGAACGGAAGACGGAAATCGTGATATGTACAAGCGGACAAGTAAATGGGGTCATTCCTTCGAATGCAACCGTCGCATTCTCTCGCTACATTGACACAGTCCACCCTATAAATGGGGATACGGTCCAGGGGGGAGTGCTTAGCATCTGTCGTTCTATATTTTAGTACACCAGCACCGCAGCAAACCACCACGCCGATGGACCGGTGTTAGACGTGTGCAGACACGCGAGCCTGGCATACGAACGGCGTACCGCTTTGGCACGTCGCCCACATCGGCTCCTCCATTTCCGTTTGTGGCGGTCGTATAGGTTGAATCGCCTAGAAATCTGTCACCCAAACCCGGCCCGGTTCGGATGGATTAGCTTTGAAATAACGCGCTGTTGAACAGCACGATTAACAACGAAAACCGATTTCAAAGGCAGCCAGTGCTGCCGGTTGTGTCGTCTGTTTTTTGCGAGCAGATACGTACAGGTCTGCCGGGCGCATACTCGGCACATATTAATAAGACGTATCGGAGACAGGTGTCACAGCCGGGGTCAGCCGGATCGCGGGCCACATTCTCCACTCCACGGTGGCGAGCGAATGGAGAAAAGTGCACGACGCTGGTCGCTATGCTCGCACATTACCCGCCTGTACGCAGGGTGCACAGATGTCCCCGATCCGGCTCTACAGGCCCGGCCAACTGGGCTAATTTAAGAACCCTTAGAAACGGTGAATAACGGGCAACGAATTTTTCTCATCAAAAAATAAAATTTTTCGAAGTTCGCCTACGCTTCGCCATCGAGATTGCTAGATGAAGAAAACACACATACAAATATAAAATAGAGAAGGTACAAACAGTACGACGATCGAGCCAGCAACTCGTGGCAGCATGTTAAGAAAACCGCCTGAAGGTAGGCAAACTGCAATGATTTTGGGAAAATGCTACCCCGTTGCAATGCGCATGTAAATTGTGCGTCACTAATTGTATGTAGCCGGTACATGGGGTGACGGGAGTTACATGAAACAATGCAATTAATTTAATTGGCTCCATTTTCGTGGCATTTCGTACATTGGCGCTTCTTGATCGACTGCACACCTGTTCGAGTCGTCCTCCATAAAACTAGGTCAAGGTCACAGACAAACTCTCAACTGGTGAATTTCCGTGATAAGCTTCCGATTGCGTTTTCCATGTTCATTTAGCATGGTACCGAATAATAATAAAGTGCAAGTTTTAGTAAATAAGGATGATATGGAATGAACTGAAGACGTTTGTCTGTTCGAAATTTGCATGAATCATGATAGATCTGCTAGAAACTCTGTGTTTTCTCGAATACAGCAGAACATAAAAAAAATCAAAGAATAATAAATCACGTTTAGCTCTTAATTGTTGATTTCTAAGCGAGACTGTTGCCAACGAGTCATTCCTTACAGCTAAATCACAGATTTACATCAATCAGCAAGTTGATAAACACATTGCGCTCCTGCCACACATTCGTTTGTCAAGCAAACCTCTTCGACGGTGTCGAAATGGCTATTATATTCATTCTTATGATGCGAGAATGGAACGCATTATATCCGTTATATTTAGATCCAAATTTTATTTTTCTCCGGCAAAACAAGTTTGTAGCCCGGGGAGCGTGGCGTCGCGTCATGCCTGGGATTCTAAATCTTTCACGCATGACCCCGGTGTGCCCGGGACTAACGAACTGGCGCAATACTTGTGTTACTTGTGGATCTGTGGCATAAAATTAATGTGATTTGGTTGCCCC
The DNA here is from genome assembly GCF_943734725.1 of Anopheles marshallii. Taxonomy (NCBI): domain Eukaryota; kingdom Metazoa; phylum Arthropoda; class Insecta; order Diptera; family Culicidae; genus Anopheles; species Anopheles marshallii. The sequence goes on along the minus strand of NC_071326.1, from coordinate 49,657,419 downwards.
ATTCGATCCAACGCGACGATCCAAATGCCGCCTCCACACGAAACAAACGTTGATGTGATCTTGGACGATGAAGCGTCCTTATGGACGGACTGAACCAGTTTCCGAAGCAGTGCTTGGTGGTACGTCTCAGTAGAATGTGCGATGCGTAATTGGTACGAGTTGTTGATGACATTTCTAACTCTGTTCATTAGTTTAAACGTTGCCACTGTTGGCAGTTGTGGAAGCATTTTTTAAATTTCCGAGGTAGGTAAAATCTATCCCAGCATCAAAATTTCCATCAACATGGGTATAGATTTAAGTCTACCAAATTGTTTAGAATTGGGATTTCATGAACACGAAACCATCTAAGCAATGTCCAAGTGCATCCTATCAGCTAGCAGTCGATTATCATTCCGTAAACATCGTAAGCCTATGCTACACCCGACCGCCCGCCCAACAGTGCAAACAATTTACAAGGACATGTGATTCGTATGCCAGAATTTTCTTCGCTCATTGAAACCCTGGCAAAATGCGCAAAATTTGCTGGCCCCAAATGTGACCACCTGTGTGAGGGCACGATGAACAACAGTCGCGGTCCGATCACAGTTCTCGCGTATCTTTCGGTATTGCATACATAGCAGAAAGAATCTAGCAACGTGAGTTGCGCGAGCGTTCATACCTTCCGTTCATCAATCTGTTTTTTTTTCATCGGTGGCAGCAACAGAGTGAAACAAAATGGCACCGTTGGGTGATAGCTCATTTAGTCCGTTCAACGGATGAAAGGCCAAGAATGGGACAATCGGAAAACGCGGGCATTGGTATGTTAGACGGGCAGGGAGCAAAACAAGCAATTAAGCAAGCATACCGTGCCGACTCGCGATTAATTATTCATAGAGCCGGATTGGATGTGCTGCTATCTTTCGTCAGACTGGTCGATTTGTAGATATTGCTGAAGAGGACAGATGAGTGTTATGGGACATAAGGCGAAGAACAAATTGCCGACAAATACATCACCCTCTTATTACAGTGGTTTTATATGAGATCGGACTGTTAAAAAGTTGTTTGCATGAAACATGTTCAGATTGATGTTTTTCCTTCCAACTTTAATAACGGAACGGCTCTTGGTGTAGTAATTCAAGGGCACTGTTTTCGATAAGTTTTATTAGGTTTTCTTTTAACGATAGTGGCACCTCGGTTGAACCTCCCTGGTTACGATATCGCCACTGCGCAAAAGCGGATTCGATAGGTTTTATTTTGTTAAAACACTTTTGTATGTAAATTTAGACACTTGTTTCCAGTAATGTTTTCACACTTCGCCCACGTTTCAACACTTCCCAGAAATCAATATGTAAACTAATTTGGGCGTTTATCCAATCTTTTGGAAAGAACTCTTCCAGAAAATCGTGTGTGCGAAAATGAACGACAGCTACTGTGTATAAATTGGACCATTTGTTAAAGTAAATTCACTCATAAACATCACATGAAATGTTTATAATACCTAGTTTGTTTGTTTGTTTTAAAATTTGTTTTATCCATTTTAATATTATGCTTATGTAACTTTGAGAATTATAAATAGAACAAATCTGTTATAGACTTTACGATTTTGTCTATCATACAAACGAAATGCAAACCAATCATTGTGAAGAGTGTCTTGCAATTTTTCAACTGTAAATTACCAATTATGAGAAGAGTAATTTCGTTTACGACATCATGGATTTACTTTTACGATTCCTGCTCGACGGCCGACGTGTAAGGAATGTTTTGAAATGATTAAATTTCATCCAAAATCCAAACCACCCGCTTCTTTTGCGCCACTACTGCATGCTCTCCCGTCACGTCAAACGTAAGCGTTTCGCAGGAACAGCGGTTTCACGGTCTCGAAAATTCTTCAATCCATTCGGTTCGTTTGAGCGGAAAAGAAATGTCCATTCGTAACGGTTCGTTTTTCATCGCATCTAAAACCGGAGGACCCCACAAACGTGACCGACGGCTAAATTGGACCATGTTCGCATTTCACTCACTTGCTGGAGGAACCGGCCACGCTTAGGTAGCACAAATGAACCACCAAAAAAGAGCAGCCGCAGCTGTGGATCTTTGCTGCGTAGCTGTAGGATGCAGGCAGAAAATGGTGGACACGACACGTAGTTGTTGTACAAGTATCACACCACAATTTACAACGCCACGTAATACGATGAAATCATTTTGAAGTAATAGAAACTTATACTTTATTAGATTTCTAAAGGTAATAAATAGGAACTAGTACGGCGAATCGTAGGTAATGAAAACAAATGATATAATAATGATAGCACTTTGAAACTGTTGGACAATTGTAGAATTTTAATGTAAAAAAAGTATTAAAGGAATTTTTTATTGCACTGACTTAGATATACCAATAATCCATTTACCAAATTGTTGCGTATCCTTGCAGCACACGGTCACACGTATTGGGGTAAAATGTTGTACAAACTGTTTACAGCAGAGGCTGGAATAATTTGACACCTTCTGCGGGTACTACGAGCACAGGCGAATCAATGAAAGGACACAAATGCACGCTCACTAACACGTTATCATACACGATAAGAACTGACACGCTACTAGCTTGATCACAAGGCAGAAAAACACACCGTGCGTACCACCGGTTCCTGGCTGTGTGTGACTTTACCTCTGAAGCGTCCAAACAGAAGTGCGGTCGATGGTTTAGCTCCGATCAAGTGCGGCGTATCTCGGCAACAAACAACACGCCGCTGGACGGTGCTGATCGCTATTGTTTGGCAGGGGTGGGATGCGGCGAAAGCTGGCGAGACCCGCAGTGTTCGGGTTGCTGCTCGCGGGGAAATTTACTACATGCGGTCGAAATAGTTGCCCCGACCGGTCGACGATCGTGACCATTCGTAGGGTGGAAAAATAAACGTTTCGTACGTCGCGCGACACACACACGCGCTTCGTTTCGCTCGTTCGTTCGTTTGGTGTTAGTTTTGCACACTTCGGGTATGTTCGGGTGCCGGCTCAAGAGGACACCATTTCCACGGCAGCGCCTACTCTTCACGCCCACCGTATCAATCCCTGCGAACGTTCAAATCATATCCACCGGAGAGCGCGTGCCCGGTAGCGATCAAGCGATTGGAGATCGTCATGGGATGGTGGACATGAGCACATCAAAGCCGCCCTCGTATGTTAAAGTGTATAGGAGTCCGTTCCACAGTGACATGAAGCTCCATTGCATGGCAGACGGGCAGGGATGTTGTCAGTAGGCAAAGGTACTTGGTGGGAAAAGTGTAATAGTTCACGTAGAATATTAGTCGACGCGTTTGCTCTAAGCAACCTCCAATCTCCGTGTGAGGACTCTCGCCAACATTACTAGGTCATTGAATTAAAATGAAGCTCAAAAAACCGTAACATTTTGCAAAACGATCTTGCTGGTATGCGAAACCTTGAACCGAACATGCAAGGGAAGTTTGAGAGCAACCGTTAGCATGTGAAATAATAAACTTTGTAACCTCTCAGACCAAACAACGACCTGCGTCCAGGTCTATGTGGTTGTTGTTGCATCAGTGTGGAAGGGCTTTGTGGAACTAACTGGGGTATTGAAGCTGGGGATTGTTTAAGGAAGTATAACACTATGTTCACTACGTTATTTGACGTAAATGGGTTGTATAAAAATAACTTTCATTGCTAAAATATTTTTGATTGATATTCTTCCAAGGGTAAAATGTAAGGGGGTTGTGAAGCGAAATTATTCACATTTCCACTGCCTGTGGAAACTAAACCATGATCGTTTTCTGTTTTGGGCGATCATAAACAAAAACGAGGTAAAATTTGCAACTGCGAGTTCCATATTGTTTTGTCAGGCTTTGTGTGTTTACTAGTTAAATCAATAAACGACCTTTCTTCGACGTTCGATGATGGAGGCGCATGGTGTTTGAACATCGTGGGGGAAAATATACAGATGGGATCGTAGCCTAGTTCGTCCACAACTAGTAAACGAAAAATATTTGTTACAAATAACTGAAACAATGAATGTGTTTCTATTGTGTTATTAAGTAAAATCACAGCTAGGGGGTCAAAATGTGATAAGGGTTGCTGTAGCAAAAAAGAATAAGAGTTACGTAATAATGTAATGCCTGCAGTTGCTTTGCTAGATGTGGGCGTTAACAAAATAGGAGAATTCGTAACAGATATACAAAAGATTACCACAGGTAATTTACCACGAAGCTGTAGCTGACAGGGTTGAAAGTTTGTACTAATTGTTCAGCTGTACGCGCTTGTCTAAAGCCAAGCGCAGAATGATTAACAGTATCTTCGAATCGCAGGGATGACGTAAACAGACTAACGCTAACAAATCTCGAGGATTAGATTCGGTTAACACGTTGCTAACGTTTAACCGCAGTTGACCTGAAGTGAATGCGTGTAGTTAAAAACCTGTACCGTCCACTTGCGATGGATGCGTTAGTGCTGTTCTTTTCGACACACCGACAGCTTAGCTGCATTTCGGCCGTCCAAACTCGGCTTTTGAGGAAGTCCACGCCCAGCAGTACATTAATTACGAGAGGCGAAGCATAGTTGGCGCATTTTCGTTCCCGTCTGGTGGCAGCACGCACCGAAAGCAACAGGCACTCTGCACTAATTGTCGCAATACATGCGTGATATTCGGTGTCCCATCTGGTGGGAAGAATTAACTTGTACACGAAAATTATGTTGTTCAACCCAATGCGTGGAAAGTACGTCGTCTCCTCAAGAATCACTTCACCGGTGAAGCAGATTGTTAAAATCCGGCTCGACAGTCTTAATTGTTCACTTTAAGACCGCAACAACGTTGATGTAACGTACATCTGCCGCATTCAAAACCAAGAGCCATAAAGATTTATGTTCTTTATCTTAACAGGTCTCGCATCAATTTATCAGCTAATTTCTTATGTAAATGGTGGGTAAAGTATAACATTATAATCTTTTTGTTGAATTTCACTCCTAAAAAATCGGATACCCATAACCATAATTATCATTATTCAAAAGAGAAGCTATTCTAGCGCAACTCCTTTTGTGTTGTAATAAAATTTATTACGACCGATCGCTTATTTCCATTGTTATCGGTGCTTCGTTCAGTGTACTACGTAAGAATAGAAATATTAAAGTGACAGCTAGGTATTATGTAGCCAAGAAATTTCTCAACCATAATCGCGGACCACCTACCTGCTCGTGCCTACTTGCCGACTCTGTGCTGTAGACTTGTAAGGGTAGAGATAGTAGCGGAGATCGAAGCAATTGATGCCGATCATTTTCTTTCGAGAATATCTGCGCTGTGTGCGTGTGCTGTGTAGCTAAAATGCCGAGATTAGCGTGCAGCATTCGTTTATGATTAGCCATATAAATATTCTCTATACACCTTACAAATCTAGCAGCAACATAGTGGCAAATGCGGCCGAGCAGCAGGGACAGAAGATCACAGTTTTTTTTTATGAAACAGAGAAGCGTTTGTGCAAAGGTGCGTGCAGTCAAGTGTAAACTAACCTACGAAAATGGATGATGATGAATAGGATGATGGTTGATCGCCAGTCGGTGCACATGAGTGGGGGTATATTGCGGCGCCACTTGACTAACGGAAGAGTAGATCATTCAGATGAGTTTTTGAGTGGATCTTGTGTTCCACGGACACGCAGAATGAATTGCGACCGTCACATGGATTGGACAGAAAAGCACAAATAAACAAACAAACACATCACGTTTCCTTATTGCGTGAAACAAGGGGAAGATGGATGATTAGGTAGCTTTTTTTTGCTGGCTTCGCACAGGACTGGACACATATTTTTCATGCTAATTGAGTGCCGTTTGAACGCAAGTTGAAGTGTTAATACATGCTTTATACATTATTCATTTCAATTTGCTTCGGTGTACGTTTAGCAATAATTCAAACACAGGAATGACCTGTGTAATAGACAAACTATACCTTGTCCAGAATAGCAAAGCATTCAACATTGTGGATCCTGTGGCTAGGCTGGGCTGTTGTAGGATAGGTGCACTCAAAGCAGCAGCAGGAAATGGTGGACAGCGGTCCATGCTCTTACATGTTGTGCAAAACATCGTTTCATCCGCAAGCGGATGCAACATCAATGAAAAGAGACACTTGCCACTTGTCGGCCGCCTGATACGACAAGCTGGCGGTTTACAGGTTTGCAAGATGCGGCCATTTCCACGCGAAAGAAATGCTATTTTTGACACACGACGGTTCAGAGGGAGGTAGCTGGCCACGGTTGGATAGGGGATGCAAATTTGTAGAAGAATGGCACACCAACTGGTGCCATCCCAAGCCGTCCGGGTGCGGGTGCGAGCGGGTTGGCGCGTTGTTGTTGGGGGGATATATGTAAAAAAATTATACATTTCATGATTTATTTTCATTCAGAAGATATTTCTTCTTGACGCACGCGAATCCCGCCCGGCGAGCCAGGGCGAATCGCTAGTGGCCAAATTGTTAGCGTTGCGACGCAAATGGTACAAGAGCAACGTATGAGCGGTGTGTGATGCTTGACGAAAGAGAGTGTGTCACATGGCGTTGGAAATCGTAGTCACCGCTTTGTGTGCTGGGCGAAAGTGAAATTCCAATGGAAGGGATGATTTGCTCGCGTATGCTTTACACTGGTTCGGCTCATTCATGTGATGAGCGAAATGTTTCAACGAAATGTTTGTTCAGGTGGATAATAGTACATGTTACAAGCATATAGTCAAACATAATAACTGTTGCATGCTTTTTTTTGAATGTTTTGTTTTTGCTTAGCGGTATCAAATTGCATGCAATTGTCAAACAGTGGCAGCGTTGAGCATTGGCTAGCAAAGCAAAGCGTTATGCTGCAATGAAATGTTTCTTTCCAGTTCAGTGTTTTCCACGTGTAAACAACACCGTGCCGAAACCTTTGTATTCCACTAGCGAAACAATAAGGAATAGTGTACGTATGTTTGCGTGTTGCGTCATTTAACGTTTTGTTTTGAATTTTGATTTATTTATATCCACCACTACATCCAGGCGTTTAACAAACAGTAGAAAAAGGTTGTCGTAGTTTTGCATGTGCATGTATAGGATATAAATTCCAGGAAAAAGGGGTTGTTTCCATGGCTTCATTCAACACACGAAAGTACTACACACTTCATGGAACGCAAAAAACAAAGCTCAACTAAAAGCTGGCCCACGAGAACTTAAAATGTGAAATGATTTTTTTTTGGTATGATATTGTTGTACTTTAGCACTTTGCACACTTTTCTGTTTCATAAAACAATGTATAACCACACGTAAATGAACGTCGTAAGATAGACGATAGCTTTTCAATAGTTAACATGCTGTAGGCAAAATAAAAAAAAATTCCGAACCCCCCGCGTCATAAATCGAACAGAAGCGATTTAAAAAATAGGTAAGAAAATACGGATAATCACAACGCTGAAACTCACACGAAAATTTTGCAAAACCCCTTAACCCCCCTCCTCACATAGTAACTGTTCAATAAATATGACTAGTAATCATTTGTAGCGTTGTCGTGACTACGGCAGATGCCTTGAATAAAGAGATGGCAGCATATAATAAAAAGAAAATGGAAATAAGGCATGGCTCAATCTACCTTGATCGTGAACGTTCCGTTCGGGATGTGTTGACCGCCAAATTTAATGTCCAGATCGTAATCTCCAGGATCCTTCAGCACGTAGAAAATGTCGAAGAACCCATCCTTCTCGATGATATCGATATCTACGTCACTGTGATGGAAATCGAAGTGAAGATCGTTATGAGAATGAAGGGAAGTTTACATAACAATAGTGCGATTGGCGTATAACTCAAACAGTCAAACTCAACTCACCTCGCTTCCGAGTGAGAAACAATTTTACATGTTACTGCGCCAGTTCCTGCTTCCCTGGCATCGACGGCAAAGTGATTCTTTTTACCGTACTCTTGGTTGACTGGAACGGCTTGTACCATTTTGCACTTATCAGCCTGCGCGAAAGGAAAACAGATGGTTACATATGGCTTTCAAAAAAAAAAACGTGTTTAAAAGGGATTAACTCACCTCTCCCGTAGGTATGGCTTGCAGTAAGAAGGGCGAACCCACTACGTCCTTTCCACCGCACTTAATACTGACATTGTACGGGCCACATTCATCCGGTACGAACGAAACGGCATACGTTCCATCGGGTTCCTGTTCCATTTTCGGTACCAGCGGTTTTCCATCCGGTCCCTTGATACTGACGTTGATGTCCTCCTTGGCTTTGGTCTTGGGAGCGTCGATCTGGAACTTGGCCGGCAAGGAAGCGGGCAACGATTTCTTTGTTGTCGCATCACCATACACTTTGGCGGGAACATCATTAGGTGTTGGTGAAACGGTCATTACGAACGGGCTGCAGCTCACATCCTGGTCCGCGAAACGTACGTTGGCTGTAATAACCGAACCTTCCTTAGGCGGCATGTACGTAACGCTGTACACGCCCTCGCCCTTATCCTGCACCTGAGCTGTGATTGGTTTGCCCTCGGATGAGCTAAGCTTTACCGCTATCTTTCCCGGACCAGCGCCACCACAATCGATGAAAAAGTTTGCCGGCACCGCTTCGTACACCTGTCCGTGCTCGATGCCGGGACCGTACACCTTCACCATCTCCGGGCGGGTCGATTCGTTTACGACCACCCTGAACGGTGATCCGGGGATGTGCTTGTCCGCAAAGCGAATTGTGATGTCGTACTCGCCCGGTTCCGTCGGCAAGTACTCAACATCGCACGAACCGTCACGATTATCGGTGCAGTTCATTTTCGCTTCGGACGGGCCCTCGATCGCCAGCGACAGTCCACCGGCACCGGCACCACGTGTTTCCACCGTGAACGTGGTCATTTTATCGGTGAGTGCCCCTTCCAGCCCTGGTCCGTAGGCCCGACAGCGGCTCGGATCACAGCCGGACTTTACATTCACAACGAACGGTGATCCTGGCACGGGAACGTTATCATACAGCAGCTCAATCGTGTGTCGACCCGCCTCGAATGGTGTGTACATGATGCGGAACACATCGTCGGCTGAGTCACTAGGTACCAGTTTGCTCGGTATTTCGTTGCCCCTCGGATCAAAGATGTTGCATGACAGCTTGGATCTGTCCACATCATCACCGACTTTGCTCATGTCAACCAGGAAATCTGTAGGGGCGTTCATCACCACACCTAAAAGTATGCAATGAGCGTCATATTAGTACGGTTGCTATATTATGCAGCATGATAATAGATCACACGAACACTTTAACAACAAAAAAAGAAGCAAAACGTCATATAAGTAAGTACAGTGGTAGGAAAACATATACAGTACAACCAAACATGCATTCAAACAGCAGCAAACAGTACATTGGAAACACAGCTGCTTCATGCGTCTGCGTAGTGGACAGCAGATACGTTCCGGTTTAGACCAAACAAGGTTATTCGTACAACGATCAGCGAAAGCCAGCGCAACAGCAAACCGAGTGCATGCGCACAATACCGTGTGGCTGAATGCCCATCCCGGAGACGCGTATCTTGTTTAGGTTCGGCTCCGGCACAATGATGGCCTGGTAGGGCGAACCGGCGATATGGTCATCGTTGAACGTGATGTTTATCGTATAGTCACCGATCTCCGTCGGTAGGTAGGCCACATTGCACGTTCCATCGCCGTTATCGCGGCAGTTGATTGCCGCTTCACACGGACCTTCGACCGTTACGCCCAGCCCGCCCTGACCAGCGCCGCGCGTATCGATCATAAACTCGGCCGGTCGATTAATGATTCCCCGCACCAGTCCTGGTCCGCTGGCCTGCACCTTGCGCGAATCCGACCCGACCAGACACTGCAATCGGAAGGGCTGCGGTGTAATGGGTGTGCCACCGAAGCTCACGCTCAGCAAGTATTCGCCCAACTGGGTTGGGGTAAAGTTCACCAGAAACCCTTCGGCGGTCGGTATTACGTGTGCCTTTACGCGATTACCCGAGGGACTGGTGATGGTAACGGCCAGATCCGCCTTCCCGATACCATTCGTGATGACGCGGAACTGTTGCAGGCTGTTCAATGGTGCGGCTAACGATTGTGTTCAAATCAATTTGGGAATGCTTGTTTGAACATGAGGTAGGTTGCCCTGATGCGCTGGTTGTTCATGCAAAAATACTTACTTGGTTCTAGTCCGTCCACCTTTATCTTCGACACATCTACCGGCGGCGAGACAGTGACTTTCGGTGACAGCGGCACCTTTAGACCACCGTACAGTAAATTTGTGGAATACGTGCCCGCTAGTGGCGGAATCACTTCCACCGCGTACGTGTTATCGTTGTTGTCGATGATGCGTACCGGTATCTTCTGTTTCGATTCTTCGTGCACTAGATTCACCTCCAGCAGTCCGTTGCCGGCAGCCCTTTATGGCGCACCACCCGAAAACAGAGAGAAAAGATCGTTAATTTTGGGACCTTTAAATAACAATGCGTGTTACCTCCGTTACCTGGCATCCACGTTGAAGTGGGTAGCCGCATTCGGCTTGACACCTGGCTCCAACCATGGTCCGAAGAACTGCACCTTCGATGCGTCCAGTGGAGTGGAAACGTTCACACGGAATGGTGACTGCGGCACTGCAACGCCACCGTAGTTCACCTCTACCGTGACCGGTTCAGCTGTGGGGGCGGTATACGAGATCTTCTTCGTCCCGCTCTCCGTTGGTGTGATCTTGTGCGCAATGGTGTTGGAGAAAACGTCGTTAATTTTCACCTCCAGCGGTGCCGAACCGGCCCGAGTAGCGTCGACGGTGAATTCCGTTGGTTTACCCACGGTCACACCTCCATTCTTTTCCACGCCCGGTCCGGTCACCTTTACCAGCTCCGGGTGGAAGTCGTCTGCCTTCGGGAGCACTTGGGCGATATGCGGGCTCTTCGGGATGTCCTCGTTGTCGCACAATATATGCACGGCGTACTCGCCCGGTGCGGTCGGATGATACTTGACTAGTGCGGAACCGTCCCCATTATCGTGACATTCAATTTCGGCTTGCGAGGGCCCAGCGATACTGAATCCAAGATTTCCAGTTTCGCCGTTCGTCTCGACGACAAAACAGGCCGGTTGGCCAACCATGCCCGATTTCAGTCCAGGTCCATACGCCACAATGGAGGTGTGTTTCTGTGGCCCAACCGTTACCTCGAACGGAGACTTCGGGATCTCCTGACCGCCGTACAGTACCAGGATTTTGTAGCGGCCCTCCTTCAGTGGAATGTATTGTGCCTCATACGTGGTGGCATCGAGTTTGCGGATGCTGTGCTCCGGTACGACTCCGCCTGGCCCAAATATCTTCACCTCTGGGATGCCTTCTCCAGCACCTTCGGTAAAGATGCGGAACGTGACATCGTCGTCGTTTACGCGAACACCGACCGGCTGCAGACCACGCCCGCTGGCTCGAACCTTGCGCGAATCACACACCGGGGCAACGCGCACTCCGTAAGGGCTTCCGCGTATCTGCTGCCCGCAGAAGAACACGTTGATTGAATGCAGTCCGATCTGTTTTGCCGTGTACTCGCATCGCCACTGGTCCGTGCCGAGTTGGCGGAGCTTTGCTGCTACCGAGGTTTTGTGGTTTGCGGGATCGAGAATGATCACCTCTGGAGTACCCTTGCCGGCATCTTTCGTCGTGATGTCGAAGTACGTTTGCTTGCCAACAACAACGCCATCCGGTAGCAGACCGGGCCCACTGGCTGTCACCTTGGATGCATCGCCAGCTTGACTTTCCACCTGCACTTCGTACGGACTCTTCGGGATGTCGCGCCCGTTGAACTTCACGTACACTTTGTGCTGTCCCTCCAGCTTCGGGATGTACGATACCGAGTACGTCAGGTTCTTGTCGTTGTTGAAGCGGCAGTCCACCTTTTCCGGATTGCCGTTTGGATTGTGTACGGCCACATCAACGTTGCCCTTGCCAGCGGAGAACGTTTCGACGGTAAAGTTAGCTGGAGCTCCCACCGTTGGGCCAGTTGGTTCGATTCCTGGACCATATGCGCGCACCCTATAAGAAAGGGAACGAAACGAAGAGTTTTGTTAATGTGCAGTTGAAACGAAATGCTTTAAGTTAAAAATTACTTTTTGTTTGTTTGTCGCACATGTTTCAAGATATGTATTTACAAGAAAATCACACCTACACACACAAACGAACACGCGTCAATAGAGGAAACAAAGAAGACGACTGCGCAAGGAAAGCTGTTTGGTGTAAGACATTGTTTGTGATTCAAAGAAATTTAGTGTTCCAAATTGTTCCGATATGACGTTTTGTAATCCAAATCCAGCAATCTTCAACGTTCCTCGTCAAGCAAAGTATAAATATAGAAACGGAAGAGGCGATGTAACACTAGCAAAGTCGTAAGCGTTTATCATTCATTTGCTTACATGAATAACGTATGGAATTGCAAAAGGTACGATTTTAGTAACGAAATGAACCGAAATAGTCATGATGATGATGTTTGGTGTGTTGCGCAGGACATTTTAAGGTGGCACATAAAGCTAGTATACAAACAGGCGCCTGGTGACTAAGTGTGCTTTAGAAGGATTGTTGCATAAGTGTGTTTGCCTTTTTCCTCAGATCGAAATGTTACTTTTGGACCAACAAAATAAAAATTAAATTCAGAATGATGTAACGCGGCAGAACATTACAAATACTTAGCATCGTGGACAACGAGCAGCGGAACAGACAGATGGTAACATCAACTAAAGTCAACAAAATAACACTAGTCCTAGCTCTATATTCCTTTGCAACAGCAAACTTACCGCGGTGGTGGAACACTGCAATTGTAAAAGGTAAGTGTGCATAATACATCGGAATTGTATAGTCGAGTAAAGAAGGGTAAAAAGAAAAAAAGAGAAAAAAGAGAAAACATAAAGAAAGATAGCTACAACACTGATTGTGGACGTAGAACCGCAACCAATCGAAATTGTTGGACTACGCTTGTAGCTAGCATGTGTCTGATGGATGTTGAAAGACTTTACTAAAATGGTAGTTGGAAAGGTCTACGCGGGCTGTTCGTACGACAGAGGAAACATGGGATGGGAGCGATGGAAAACAAAATAAAGTCAGCAACAAGAGACACAAAACCTAGATATCAGTGTACTACCAGTTACGTCCAAATGCATTCCATTCCAAATGATTTTGACTGCAAGTAAGAGCAATTACGAAACTCTCTGCAGGAAAGCACTCTTTAGATAACTTTCATGGTTTGAATAATGAGAATCGTTCCAAAAAGAGAATGACATTCCCGTGTTCCGTTCCTGCTGTACCACAACCTACCTGCTGTGGTTGGTGCGGGGTCTAAGTGGAGCTCCTGACTTCAGTTTCGCGTTCGGGTATTGGGACAGATAGGTCATCATGGACTGCTCGTCGATGTTGGGATTCACCATTTCCTCCGGTCGAATTAGTTGACGCACGTTCAGCCAGTCATCCGCCAAGCCCATCGCTTCTGCGGCATTTTGAACCGCGTCTTTCGGGTCCCACATCGGCCAGTCTGGGCAGAGACCAGGAGCAACAGCGTCTACCAGGGCTCCGACAGCCTTACCATTGGTCCAGTCCGAAGTGAAATTATTGATGGGTAGATCCGGTACCAGCCGGTGTATCCAGTTCATTAGCCGTTGCTTCGGTGAGGCTCCATTTCCGTTGGCCAAGTTGTCTCCATTTTCGTCCCCTTCCCACATTGGTAGCGAGATGGAGTAATGCAGAATCAATGTCCAAATCAGACCCATAATCAGCTTTAGTTTACAGTCCACAATGTCCGAAGAATCTGAAAGGTGATCGAATGAGACAGTTATTAACAGTAATATAAACACCTAAACTATGGTTAATAGTTGTGTTGCGACGAAACGTTCGACGCCCCTGGCGTTGCGACACCCCTGGAGCGGTGACAAGCGACAGAACGAAACGTAAGTTAGTTATCAAGTGAGGAAGCAGTGGTGAAGAATAGGTACGACAGTAGGTGAGAAGAAATTGTTGGAATTGAAAGCACTTCCACTGTTGAATAAACGTTAGAGAAAATCTCCCACAACAAGTTGGGCTAAGGATAACTTGTCTTTAAAAAGGATGCTGGACTGCTGATGGTAGTCATGGATGTTGGTGTATATAACTTCACTCATGCGTGTTTAAACGGCATCTATCCTGTTCTGTGTATTTTTTTTTACATAAATTGAATAAGATGTTACTTATGGCACGATTAGCCACTTTAGAGGGCATCTTTACAGGGTTTTTTTCCTAGCAGAGAATATTGGTTCATCAAATTGACTTTGACAAAATCTGATTCGACGTAGTGCTTCTGGATGTCACCTCAATTAATCCGTTGTATAATAGAAGGGACTACTGTCTAAGCGTACGTTTAATACATAGACACAGATATAATACGGGAGACTGCTCCCTTCCCAACTCCAGCGTCAAATAATTGAAGTTCAATGGTCCAAGGAGTTTTAGAAATGTTGTGCACCGAGATTTGTAAGTAATTTGGAATCAGTATTGTGGTTGAATTAGTAAGCACGAGGACTCATGTTACTGTAATGTATTAGATAAGCATTATATTACCATAAGGACATTACATATGTTAAACATTTGATAATTGAATTGTAACCGACTTATAACATGCTAACCTTATCGGATCTTTTTCTTGCAGAATTTCAATGCAAAAATTATGCTAAACAATTGGAAAAAAGTCTGTATCAAAATTATCCATTCAAACAACGTTTTGAGGCAGCAAAGCTGGTTTGCATAACATGTGCCAAAAAAACCAACATTGCAGCAATTAAAAAAAATCGTTTTAGAACCAATTTGCACCACAATATGTTTATGTTTTCATTATGTCCTGAAATAAAAGCATGAGCAAACCAACGATGATAGTTAACTCACAGGAAAGGATGTAAAAACCGCTTAGAACAATCGCAAAAGGCGCTTCATGGCACCTTCCCTTGAAGTCAATGCTAACCACATCGAGTGGTGGCATTCATCAACTGTCAAAAAAGGGGCTCAGCGTTAAACGCACACATCGTTATATTGGCAGCTGCGAGACTCATCGTGAATTCCGCCAGCGGTTCGCAGGTCTGAGGTTTGTCTTTCTCGCTGCTTTTGCCAGTGCATTAATGTGTGGCAGCTTGCGAGAGGCTCTAAATAAAAAAAAAACCCTACTTGTTACGGATGTCCGAAAGGGAAACGGTAGCGGAAGGGATTAGTGCTGCAGGAATCGTGCGGGAAGTTGGCACGTGATGTGGAAGCACTGTGCACACGCATACACTGACAAGATAGCCGGAACAACGCAGAAATGGCACTAATTTTCCTTGGAAGCCTGTTTTGCCTATATTTAGCATTTGAGTCATCAAGTCAGGGTTGTCTCTTGGGCCAGCTTTGGTCACTAAGCAACGACTGTGAACGGTTGCGGACCAAAACTACCCACAAATCGTGATTATGCGTATGCTCGACCTGATGCATGGCCACGAGCCCGTCTTACACTGTGCCCATCTTGGGGGGAAGGCACATTGGCACATAAACATTCGCAGTCGTACAGAACGCATCCCAACACATCGTTGGCGTCGTGGTTGGTGCGATCGAAAGGGAAAGCGATCGAGACTAGTCTGTGCGAGTCGCGGAACGTGCTTCACATGCGTGCCTTGAGCAGAATTAACCCTTGTATGTTTTGGTTTTAGTACGCACCTTGTTGTGGTTTAATGAAAGTGTTATTTGTTATTGCAAAATTTTAATTAGACATTGATGATGTTGGTGTGTGGTTGCTCTTACGCTTTTTATCCACTTTTTAGTTAGTCGGTGGATTAATAAAAATGATTTGATAACATGTTCTCACCCACAAAATAATCATTTAGTGCTTCCAGAGTTAACGAATGGGTAAACCATTATGAAGGGGGAACCACAAAAGCAGCGCAGCGAATGTTATTCAGACGCTATCCGCAATACCCTTGATCTAAGGGTGAACGTGTTTGGGATGTACATTTACGGTCTGCTGCACTGGCCGGTGCAAGAGATCTGCCGTTCTCACATTGTAGCCATAACACTCGCTCAGCAACCATGGTCCCTCCCCTTGACGGTGCTAATGGACATGCATACTTTATATCATCTTCAATGTAGCAAAAAGGATGCAAATGTGCCATGCCAGTTTCCTGTTTCAATCACTTTTTACACACTCTGCTTTCTGCCATCAGATTTCCGACACGTTGCGCGTACGTGATCAGAACAAGGGAGGAAACTTTCCTTCGATTACGTCACCGGGCGCCGACAAACGGTTCAAGATCAAGCTGTGGCGGAGCGCGCGTGTTCGTGCGGAGCGAAGTACATCCACAATGCCACGAGCCCCAGACGAAGAGGCGAAGCATGCCGCTAATCGGCAGACCGGCATCTCGACACCGACCCCTTCTACCGGGGCCTAAAAAAACCTGTTTGAGCGCATCGTTTGCGCTTCGATTGGACGCTGAGGGCATGTGCGGGCTGCATCCAAATATGAACGCTATATATCCCATTCCCGAGCTGCCGATGACTAGACCATAAGCGGCAAGGCCAGCACGAACGATGGTCGCTGCTGATTCAGTTGCCCCGGACAACCGGGGGTGCGAGAATCCCAAAAAAGGTAGAGAAGTTTTATTTTATTGGGTTAAGCTTACCCCGTTTTATCTACGCCCCTACTTCTGTCATTTCCGATCCAAAGTGTCTTCCCCTGTCTTCCTTCTTTTTCCACACTCTGTCCTCACTCCTGTCACACCGTTTGATGACGAGATCAATTCAATGGAAATTAGTGCAAGGTGGCCGGGACCATCAGGGTGTGCCGTGGAGCCGAGGGGTGGAATGTTGCGCATAAATTTCACGCGTATGCTCACGAGACGCGACGAGTAGCCGCAAGTTTCATGACAGTTTTTGAGCCAAATCGGGACAAGCTGACCGGTTGACTGTTTTTTTTTTTAGTTTGATGTTGCTCTGGAATGGAACGTTTGGTTGTTTTTACAATGCGGTTGTAGTGGACCAATACACCGACAAAGGTTTTTTTTTTACTGCGCCGCTCCCCGCCGGTTGGGGAGAAAATATAGCACAACCACAACATTGTGTCAAGCAACCGTGGGGGGGCTATTTTTACTTTCCTCTCGTTTCGATCGATTAATCAATCGATCAAATTCAAAACTTTCGGGTGCGGGTTTGGAAACGAATGCAACGGTGACTGCTTAATTTTACGCTCCACACTGATAATGATTGACTGTCAATCATAATCTTCGTGCCCGAACTCACACTGGTTGGCGAGTGGCAACAATTGATTGTGCAGAATATTTGTTGTTTGGGGCTCCCATGCCCAAGAAGGAGAAAAAAAGTACCACCATATCGCATCATGCAGCTGCTAATGGAGATGCCCGATGGCGTCAGCGGCAGCGCATTTCATCGCATTTGATTAAACGTCAAAATGACGCCATCAACCAAATCCGTTCTGATGAGCCACCAGCGCGTCAAAGTTCGCAGAGTGACCGAATGTCTGCCGTCGTGCCGAACGCATCGCGCCACCGCACATTATCGCGCACTGACTTCGTTGCCGCTCGGAGCCGGTGCGATCGAGTTACGATCGACGATCGTCCAGCACGAGTTCGACAATCTTAAACGAAAGGCAATATCAAATAGCACGCTCGATACGTGTCTCCACGCCCAACGTGGAGCAGTTGCGCTTGTGGTGCCGAAGGACAGGAAGGTGCATTTTAGCGGAATGCATCAGACGCCGCACCCGTTACGAGCAAAACGAGCATTTTATTCAAACAGCCCAGAGTTTCAGTGTTGACTGACGGCGTGCTAAAAGGGAAAGATTCATGCATGGTTGGAGGTTATGTGCTGATTTGCCAGTTACAGTAAGCACAGCGATGGTCGATGACTGATAAGGTGCTGTGCTGATGTCACTTAAGGCACAATGCGCTGAAAGCAATAATGGCAACAAAAAACACTTTTCAAAGGTTTAAAAAGAATTTTGCCTTGTTGTAAACTTCGACATGTATAACGCTGTATGCATATTACTCAGGCATGTTATGCACTATCCATAATCGGAAAGGTTGATGTAGTTGTTTGAATGCATATTAGTTAAATCATCAATTAGGCATCAACATTTACGACACGATTGTTAAAAAGAGCAACTCATAAATGGCATATCAGAACAAATGTTGTACATTTTTAGCATTCGAATGAATGAACTGTACTCGAGCAGCTTCCAAATTCCAGTGTTTACCCATCGCCACGACTTGCAGTCGATTAAAGCTTATGACCATGAAGTGCATTCCGACAAGTTTGTGGCATTCGGCCGCCTTTTCTCTAATTGCGTCGAAGCCACACCGAACAGCGACGGGCGCAGTGTCAATGAGCCAAACAACCGGTTACCAAAGGTGTGCGAATAATTCGTTTCTCTTCGACAGTTTGATTATTACCAGTTGCTTTGATTCATTCTATACCGTTCGTCCGTGCATGGAGGCTTTCTCTAACTGACACTGAGCCGCAGTGGACATCATGTTGGTAACCGGAGAGCACAAATTTACGACGCGCCGGTCCAAAGTTAGCCGCAATCACCCGTATATGTAAGTGTCCGCAAAGCGCTTAGTTTCGCTCGATTCACCACCTAGTGAAGCGATAAAACGCACCACTAATTAACCGAGTTATTTGTAAAACAACTTGCCACCGTCACGCCATCTTCGCCCCGGGCCGTTGCGTTTTTTTTTGCCGCTGCCGTCGTGTGGTTTTGGGTTGACAATCCCATAAACGATCAAACCAATGTGACACACTTGATCTATCTCGTTTGCTAACGGTGTCGCACCATAATGTTCCCGTCGATGAGAAAGTGCAGCTGAAGAGTACTGAGCACTTTCATCGTTCGCAAACAGACGAAGAAAAATGTCGCCCGAGTTCGTTGTCACCGAATCGTTGAAGTCTACCGTTTCGCTGTCGGCCGGCACGCAGGTTCCCAGTGTTTTCATACACCAAATGGCATCCACAGTTTGTCTGCAAAACCGCAAAAGACCGCTAAACGCCACCAAAACGCCGACACAAAGAAAAGCTTGCAAAACGCTTCTCCAACGCCCGAAAACTTGCGGGCTCTGTGTTTCATTCCTTGCTTGTTTTTTTATTTTTGTGCGCTAAACTTCGCTAACCATGGTCGTAGTTGGATTGCGTGCGAAGCTGTTGAATGCGAGCGAAACAAACCGGCCTGTTTTTGTTATTATACACTTTGGTGGATCGGTTTGCTGCCACTGTTGTGGTGGTGTTGCTATGAAAAGCAGCACAACATTCTGGTACCTTGCAGAACTTCGCCACCCATCCTTCCACCTTCGCCGTAGCCAATCATTGTCATCATCGTCATCATCCCTCCCGTCGGGCAAAAGCAGTAGAGGCAACAGTTTGCATAGCGCCATTGTATGTGCGGCGGCATCTAGTGTTCCGTCGCAAGGTTCTTGTAAAATGACTTCGTCCCAATATCATGTTGTTCGTATTCTTTGCCCATCCCATCTTCGCGTTCTCTCTTCGGGCATCTTTACGGAAGAATCGTTTTACTCTCGCCCAGCTCGACACGGGAAGATGAACCGCTCAATAATGAAATTTCCGCCAGGGGTTGGCACGTACTTGCAAAGGCACGTGGAAGATGCGCTCAAACAGGTTAGACCAACTGTGCGGCGGACACTGGAGCTTCTTCACAGTGCCCATCCACCCAAGGTGCTTGTTTTTGGGGCTTCACAACACAACAGAATAAAACAACACCACAAAACGCACCCGAAAAAAGACGCGACGGGAGCATAACAATGTTAAACGGAAGAGTTTGCGTTGTTTTAAACTGTACCACTGCTCTCTACCTTCTCTGCAGCAAACTCATTTGTGTATGTGTGTGTGTGTAAGTGGAACTTTTGAAACTTTGGCAATAAATTGGCAAAATGTTGATCGCGGATTTCCCACCACTTCACACAGAGAAGTATGCGAGTGTGCGTACGAGTACGCGATACTCGTTTTGTGCACAATCTGAAGCTGATCAAATGATCGCAGGGGCGAAATGAATTGCGCGTTGTATGGTAAAAAAAAATGTGCCTCCAAAAACTTATAACTACCTTTGCAACACTTACCGATGTTGACAATTTTGATACCCTCCACCTCGAGGAACTTGAGCGCGACGGACACATTCTCCAGCTTCTGGCTGCGGAAGGTGGGCCGCTTATTGTGTTTGCTCATGCGCTTCTGTGACAGGACCTCGATTAGCGCGATCAGCCGCAAACCGTCGGACAGGTCGCTCTCGAGATTGGCAATTGTTTGGTTGATGATCTTCAGGTGCTCATTGGCCCAGCGCGTGAACGTGTTTTGCTGTATTCGCTTCCACTGCGCGTCTTCGGCCAGGTCTCGTTCCGCCTCCATCTCTGCCTCCTCGTCCGCGTCCGGATCGTCGTAGTCGCGCGGTTGCTGCTGCTGCTGCAGTTCCTGGTAGTACTGCGGGGTGCCCTAACGCCCGTAATGGTCGCAATCGAACCCAAATTGTATCGGGTGAACGGGAACATAATAACAGCAAACATCCACACGGAACGGAGGACAAAGAAGAAGGAAAAGAAATATAACTATTAGCACATGTATTTTTTTTTTTGTGGAAAATCTTGGACCATATTCTGAAGCAGACAGAGGGAAAAGAATTAGTGTAGCTCTGCGGGGAACATATATGCACAAGCATTGCACAGGAGGGCACAAAGAAAAGTGGCGTCGTCGCTTGGTCGTTAGGATGCAGGCATTGGCGGCATTTCTATATTATCCTGTGGATGGCGTCGGGTTTGTTGGGATATGCAGCAGGAGTTGATAATTTATAGCCTTTTCGCTAGTATTAATCGGAATTACGTTATGGCAGGGTATTGCAGAAACGTTGTGAATTGTGTGAGCATTTTTTCAGACTTCGTTTTCGCATACTTTTGAAGTGGTTCGGCTCTGTTCTACAGGTGAACCTGTTTCATATTTTGATTTTAATATCATTGTTAGTGAACTGTACAGCTGAAACTCCACAACAGAGTTCTTTAGAGCATTCATGTAATTCACTAGTGAAATGATGGCGAAAGTTTATTTAGTTGAGTGATACCGATTGCACTGATCCTAAGGTGTTGTGTTGTATGATTCAAACAACCATGATCCCACATCCTGTACGAGGAAGTTCAGAGTTGGTTCAATTCAAGGTTTGAGAAATCCGAACCATTCCGTCACTACTGATTCACATATGCACAATTGGCACAACTTTGTAGACAAATTTGGCAAGGTGTGTTGAGTCACAAAATTTACTCCAAACGTCCGCGCATATATTGTAGATTGGGGAGGGATTTAAACAGAATTTAATGACTCAACGGATTATTTCATCGCAATTCATTGAATAACTGAATCAGAATTGTTCAGACCTTATTCGTTTATCTGTACACCTGCTGTAAATCCAACATCTGCTGCCCTGAAAGTGGCACATTATCAGAGTTTGCAGAACTGCATATCAATAAGACATCACTCTGTCGACCATTTGCCTTTGGCAAATGATATGTGTTTGTGTGGTAATAAATATTTTATTCCTATCTTTTTCGAACCGCTTCATCAATGCAGTGTTTTGGGTTATCGTTTCAACATTCGCGTCGCTTATATGACCGACTTTACAGGTTACAGGTTTTGAACGGGGGATGGTTAACTTTTTTGATGAACTGTATTTCATCCTCCCCCTCCTCCCCCATGGATGCATATTTTTGCGATAAAGAAACACAAACTACTGAAGGTGTGCGGGTTTGGGTTACCTTTTTTTTGTGCCACCTTCCAATTCCAATCTCTGATGTTATTCTTTTCTTCTATAGCACCCTGTTCCCTCATTCTTAAGGTCTAGGTTCTTCTTTTATGGGAAGCGTTCCCATGTTATTTTGACTATAATTCACTTTGTTCCGGTACACCCGAGCTGGCAGGGGAGCAAGGCCAATGCAAACCGCCGGTTGTGTGGTTCCGCATTTAAACACCGAAAAATTGCCACCGGAGCAAAGCTTTGCAGGGGTGAGAGTTTAGTGATGAGATCTAGCACAGAATGTGTTTTTAGCTTTCAATGGTTCGTCAATTTATGCTCGACAAAGACAGCGCTAATTAAACCTACGAAACCGTGCCAACCGTTGTTGTTCTAGAAAAGGCACCGTGGCACTGGAGAGTACACAATTTTAAAGGTGGTAAACTTATTTTGCCATGCACTGTACACGATGGTTCTTCAATCGTTCTCCCACAGATTCCGATCACATTTTGTTCATCTCTTCGCACTATGGTGTGAGTGTATGTGTGTGTGTATGTGTGTAAGAATATACATTTTTATGGTCCTCCCCATTCCTGACATCCTGTTCTCGATGGCTGCGAGCAGAGCTCGACACTGGACAGAACAGACCGCGTAACCGGTCTATGGTTGCTAAAGTATTGGAGCCACACACGTAAGCCCACGGATCACCGCGAGGAAAAAAAACTGAATCAACCCCAAAAGGCCGTTCTTTATCTTTCACTTTCTCGAACCTTTTACATCAAGGCGAATTCTCCGGTGGCTGTTCGGCCTCCCGCAGTACATCGAGCCGTCCCTTGTTGTTTCCTCTTCACTGCACAGTACGAGCCACAAACACATGCACACGTGTCGGAAATAAATCTGCCCTGCTCACCGGTAAACACGTACTTGAGCCCTGCATAGAACGATCAGTAAGCTCCGTGGCATTTTATCTCACTGCAGCTTTCTTTCGCGTGATTTTTGCCTGCTACAACTGGCATGATCTGTAATCACTTCAACCGGAGGCACCAGCTCCATGTCAAAGCCTCGTTTTTGAGCCCAGATCACTTCGGTTCACCGGTAAGTAGTATGTGTTTGTTTACCTTTAAGCCAGCTGCTGCCACGCGGATTGTTGATGTTTTCAGTAGCTGATAAAAAACGATTCACCTGCTTCTGCGCACAGAAGAGATACGACAACACATACGACCGGTCTGCTCACAACACGAATGGCACCAGTAACAATCACCCCACTAAGCTACGCAATCGAGCAGTATCGATTGGACAACAATGACCAGGATTGATGATAGCACTATCAACTGCAATGGTTCAGGTCGTAAACGCACCTCAGCGCATAAAGAAACGCTCGCGGGCTTCGGAATGCGGGCGTACGTCTAGCCAAGTGCGTCGGTTCGCGCTGCGCGGCTCTTTTTGAATGAAGAAGAGAGAGCAGAGAGCATAATAACAGCCATCAGGCTGCAAGATACCATCACACAATGGGCAACGGCCACACGAAAGTGGGGTAAAAAGGGGACATATTAGGAAATTAGTAGATTTTATACTAACAGCACACGGTTTTCATATTCATCAAGTTCATTATGAAGAGAATGTTGATATCATTCTCAAAACATCGCATCGCAGACCAACTCATTCAAATTAATAATTTATTCATTAATGTTACTTATTGTGCTTTAAAACAATTGAGCAATGCTTCTGCTTATGCTTGTAGACTAAAACAATTACACACATTACAATACTTGTATTATAAATCATTAGCATTCACTTGTATTTTACATTAAAAATCATTACCCACATCTTCAAAATGTTTGTAACGATTGAAGAACAATGTTATGTAAAAACAACCAAATTTTCCAAAAGCACCATTAGTGTTCTAAATGCTTCAGGAATTTTTTTAAACGCATTTTTTAATCGCGTTAATATGCATTTCAATGAACGTCAACAACCATTTAAATTCGAATGAATCACCATAATCTTATGCTTTCGACGTTTAATCATTTGTTTGCCCATAGTGCGTTCTCACGCAATGGCTTTAGTCAGCATTCGTTTCATTTTGCCATTTCCGGACCTGTATTCCTCTGGCTCTACAAGGTTTCATCCATATACGAATGTTTTTGGCTTGTAGGGCATAACACAAACAGTAGTCGACGGAAAAAATGTGCTCGTGTAGCATTGAGTATAGGATTTTTTGTGGACTTCACAAGAAATGTTGAACAAAAATTAGTTAATGGTGTTATATTCAGATTGTATAGTATAATCTAACGTTCCAAAAATCAAAAATGTATCAAAGTAGTATTTGTCATACAGTAACAGGTAGCAGTAGTAGTGTTTTAGTATACGAACAATTCTTGTGATTTGAATGATTAACAATAGCGAAACGGGTAGAATTTTTGTAGAATTCTACATTAATTTAAAATATTTCAGTTTAGTGTTTTCTGGCACTGTTGTTTTGTATTGTTTGGAAAGCATTCTTACATATGAAGACAAAAATAAAAAAAAACTAAAAAAAATACAAATACTAACACATATGACCTAACTAACCTAATCTAAACGGAAAGGAAATGAAAATGGAAAGTAAAATGTAGTGAAACTGGTGACATGAATGAAATGTAATACTGACCGATAATACTTAGAAAGTGAATGTTAATTGAGAGTGTACAGATTTTTTGATAAGTATTTTAGAATAGAAATCTTAATCAATCATATCAAAGCATATCAATATTATTTTGAAAAAAAAAACGAAATTTGAATTAAACTTTTGTCCGTACGTTTCCCACTGTGTTAAATTGAGCTATAATTTGGTCGATGATACACTAAATGGCCGAATGAAGTCGGTAACCACAAGCCGGTTGTTTAACATGTTTTTTGCTTAATAGTTTTTGCTTTAAATGTTGCAACGAAGTTATATTTGATTGCACCTGAACTTTTTTTGAATAATCAAAAATAGTTAATGACTATTTAATGATAATGGTATTCTGTGTATTTAACAGTTAGGATGTTTTTGTTTTGTTTTTCGATTCTTTAATAAAATAGAAATTTAGAAATGACAATACATTTCATTCAACAACTCAACAATCCACCCAATAAACAATTTACGAAATTTGTCTAATATGTTGATCGAATTTATAATTTTCGTTTTCGAGTGATATTAATAAAATGATCGTTGATGTAACCACTGTGATCAGATCATTCAACTATTTTTTAATTTCATTGCTTCTAAAAAACAAATGGTACCGTGCACGGCACCGTGCAGAAACGTACAGTTGTCCGTGGTCGTATATTTATCAACACAATTTTCCATCTTATTTGAAAGCACTTTAGCTTTATGTTTTGTACAAATCGTAGGTTTAAATTCAATAACAACTTGAACCGGTCATTCGGCAAATGATCAACAAATGTCTAGCTAGTTTGTCGCTCACACAATTGCTGCCAAGCATCACCATCAAAACAGTCTTATTCTGCGTTTTCCATCACATAAAGCAGTTGTGGAACAGAGTTATTGTTTTTCTTATGAAACATAACAACCTGTTCATCATTCGAACGCCCTCGCACGCCCTTCGCTGTCAGTTCGTTCAGGATTCAGTTTTACGCCGACGTTTCATTCGACACCTAGTAGCTGCATATTTTGCGACCAGCAACCAGGACGCAGATGGTGGCCAGTATTTTCGTGGTTTTAATCATTTCACGCGTTACTCACGATGATGATTCAACGAAAAGCAAACGTAACGTAATGTTTCACGTTGTTTCTTCATTTAGTGCGTTGTGCCGCTGTAGAAAATACGGCTGAACAGCTGATTCACATCTAACGAATACGTATACACACAAACTGTTTCCGGCAAGGAATGTTTCGGTACAGTGCCATAGCTTATGCTTGAATGAGGTAATTAAATATTTGCTTGAGTGAATCGAACAAAAAACATTAATATTCAATTTATCAATGAATACTTTGCGGAAATTGATATTTGATAAATTTGGGGCTTGTGTAATTTGATTATTTTATTGTTAGGTGAACTTTTAAGTCATTTCGATCCAACCCAATCTCATTCATAAAGAGTTGATAGTGGAATACAGTCATACATTGTATCGTAAAATTGTCGAAATAGAAGGTTTTTGGCAGGCCATAGCATAATTTAATAAATAACAGACTATTAATTTACAAGCCTTGACACAATATTAGGCTTTAATCAAAATAAAATGGCAAGAAAGAAAATAAATGAAATTTAAAAACATTTAAGTTTAAAAAAATTCTCCAATTGTGTGAGGCTGTGTGTCCACATGAGGCAGGCATGTGTGGACTGTATTAAAAATGCACTAAAAAAATCAATTTTCTTCAAACGGCTATCGGATTCTGGTTGGGGTGCGCACTCATCAGACATCCTTACACTATATAAGACAACGATAGTGTCCGGCTTGGAGTATGGTGGCAATATGATTCCCTTGGGTAGCCAAGTCGCATTCGATCCGTCTGGAACTTTCAAAGACCCGCGAAGTGATAGCTCCAGTGATGCCGCTGAAGCTCCATTCGAGAACCTTAATACACTGCAAGAGACCTTGGAGTATGTCTTGGAGTTGGATAGGCTCTAAATGCAAAATCCTGAAAGTTTACATGGATATGGGAGACACGGATGAGCTTGGGAGGTTTTTGTATTCCATCACTCCTTGAAACTTTGGTTCTCTGACATTTCTGGTGATCGAGCGTTCATTCGAATGATGTCTAGATTTAGACCTAACAATGTCGCGTTGAGCACACATCTCCAGTGTATAGGACAGGTCGACTCCAAAGTATGTGGCTGCGACGTTGGATTCCATGATGTGCATCATCGTTTATGGTCCTGCATGGTATACGAGGCTGCAAGATCCTCCTTGTTGGACGCAGTTCGAAGTATAGGAAGAACCCCTGATACCCCAATTCGGGATCTGCTGGGGGGTTCGGATGTCGCCTACCTCAGGGTGATTTGTATACATGTTTGTATGAATAAAAGTATGAATGAGTTAGATGCGTGTAAGTTGTGGGTACGATAAAGCAAGTCGACCGCTGCAGATCCATCAGAACGACTTGCCAAATTCTGGC
Source organism: Anopheles marshallii (assembly GCF_943734725.1). Lineage (NCBI taxonomy): Eukaryota > Metazoa > Arthropoda > Insecta > Diptera > Culicidae > Anopheles > Anopheles marshallii. The sequence continues at coordinate 49,630,597 of NC_071326.1, read as the reverse complement.
CCAAGACGAAAACGTGGAAGAAGAAAGACGACACAACCCAAATCACGATCCAGACCCTCACAAGGAAAAGGATCACTCTATTGGATGACGGAATATTACCCATTGACATGACAGGGCACACCCGGGATAAGGTGACCTTTCACTGTTTGGAGAAGGAAATGTCTTGAAATGAATGTGAATAAAAATTTTAAAATTAAAAATTAAAAAATTTAAAATAAGTTTCCTTTAGTTATAAGCAATACGGCCTGACCGTTCATCTTGAATAAAAAAGCGATAAGCGATGCATTACGTTAATGAAAGTTAGTTGAGAAGTGCCTGCCTTGTGTTAACGTCAGAATGAATGCAGATTAATCCATGGCCTTAAACGTTGAAACATCATGAATCATTGTTTAGAACTAAGTAAATGCTTATCACTGCAGAAAAAAAATGATATCAACGGACCATACCACGCCCATAGAAGCCAGTCCCTCTCACTTCTTTTTAAGGACATCAATTTACATGCCTAAGGAAGCGATGCCAACCCAACCAACCGTTGTGCTGATTGGCGTACAATAAATAATTGAACATATACCTGCACTTGAACATCCATGTTATCGGTGAAACTGGTACTTTTGGCGTAATACAGGAAGATGTGAAGTGGCTGGGTGAAGGTTTCGAGTAGTGACGATAGTAGTCGGTGATCTACACTGCGGAGGATCGATTCAGCAGTAGTGTATGTGGAGAGAGTGGACCTTTGCGGTGGTGCTAGCTCAGCAGATTACTTTCTTGCCCGCACTGTGTACCGTCGATCGCTAGAGCCAATGCCGCTCTACACGCTAAACATTACACTAATTACACAGTTGTTTGAATGATTCACGCTGCGGGAAGGTCGTTTGCCAGGCACGTGTTTTTGGTGTGGTTGTGTGTGATGAAGTATCCGAAAATAGGCGTGTTACTAGATTGTTTACATTAAAGTATCTGCAGGATGCGCTCTTTTCACAATTAATCACACGGTTGGATAAAAATAAACAGCAATCAATCTGAAGGAAAGAGAAGAAGACAAAACAAAGCATGCTATCACTGCACGTCAAAAAACACATGTTACTTTTTCCACTCAACAGAGACTGTGAAAATGCACAAGATAATCGTGTAATGTGAACAGAACCGGTGTGTATGCGTTTAATAAACAAAAGAAGGATCAGACACGCGCTATTGCGTAGGGCAGGGCATTGTTTTTCACCACCCCCACACAAACATGGGTTATGTATGTCCTGGTTCCGGAACATTCCTGAATTCCATTCCTGTTTAATTTCCATCGCACGGGCCAGGATGGTATATATAGTCGGTGGAACGGTTATGCTATTAAAAACGCTCTCAACCGCACACGTACAACTGCGCACAGCATCACCAACAACTTAGCACCAGCATCGTGGGTGGGAAAACAGATACACGGAAAAGGAAAAGTAGAAGGATAATTTACAACCTTTCAGTTGCGCCGTTCCGAGTGGTGTTTTCACGATAAGTATTGCGCGCTGCTTTGCGGACTGCACTGATCGGCGATGTTCGGATGGGGCACTCTCTAGTCATTTACCAGTTCGTTCTTTTATTACGACACATGGAGCACATTTTGGAGCACTGTTTCGATATCACAAGCAATGGGGTGCACTTGATGTGTGGAGAAGGTCGGTTTAAATTTGGTGTTGTTGCCTTCTTCGAAGATACAATAAAAAAAAAACACTCACTCACGCTTCTTCTGTGTCAGGTGAATGAAAGCGCACGCGATTCACTTTAGCACAGCAAACCCTTACCCAGCTACGATCGACACTTGTCTGACGTTTCCATTACACCCTAAGCGCAGGGGATAGATAGCGCAGGGGTGCATGGTTTTTAAAAATAGCTCAACCACTCTGTTCAACCGTACAGCCAAACTTCCTTCTTCAGCATCTCGAGACGACCACCAAAAAAAAAAAAACGGATCCACACTTAAGCGATCGCGCGATCGTGAATGAATCATGGGATTGTTTATTGAAAAGCAGATATCTTTCTTACCACGTCAGAACATTCACATCTTAATGTTCACAGCCTGTTAACAGATCAATGAGCAAGATAAAATTTACGCCTCTACTGCACAGTGCGTTTTACGTTGGACGAAAGAGTAACGAACAAATGCAACAACAAGACACCATAAAACAGGTGAGCCATGAGGGGAAACTGCATCCGATTACAACACATGGTGCATATGGCTTACGGAAGGGCTTCTATTTTGGGAAAGCGGTTGTTTTAGATGCACTCAGAATGCGAATTTGCGATGCTGTGTTGTGTTCACTCCTTCACTTCCTTCACTTTCGCCCGCTCGCAGATGGGTAGCAAGTGTCACTTGCGGTCATTCGCTTTCTTGAGCGAGACATTGTTTATGTAGCAAATTTAGCATAAGGTATGATGAGGTTGTCGAATTTAGAATAGTTATGAATAATTTAGAGGGGATAAAAGCAATTATAACAAAAATATTTTAGAGGGTAAAGTTATTTCTGTGTCTTTGGTGTCTAGATAATTCTTTAGTATCTCATACATTTTATATGGAATTTTTATCCTTTAGAACACTTCCTGCTTTATGAACACTTGCCATAAAATATACTCCACTTCACACTGTGATGTTTCAAGTTCAAGTCATGATGTTCTTGGCTACCGCTACCAAACCTCCAAGAATCTTCGTCTCATCGCTCATAAACTGTCCACGGTATTGGCGAGCCGGACAGTGACGGGTACGAACTGTTGCCAAATAACAGCTGCCCTCTGGTACCGTCGTCATATGCCAGAAAATATGTCAATGCTAAGCATTTTTCGGGTGCCAAATTGGATCAACCTTCCCTGGCCATACGCTGGGCGAATACCCCATCGTCTGTCAGTCTGGGGTTTGGATTTTGTCACTGGCCTCAGATCTCAGATGTCGGACGGTGAGCGTCAGGATGGACCTGCTTTTCCAAGCATGGTCCATAGTTTTCCACCCATGGCGAAAATATATTTCCCATTTTTTTCTAATGCTTTCCACGGTTCGCAATAGATTTCGTGCACGGAGCGGCACACGCTCGCGCAAATGGCAGAACGGCAAAAACAAACAAACATTTGTGAGCGCAATAACATCGAGAGCAACTGTGCACGAATACTATACACGCCCGAGCGTTTGTGTGCGTGCGGCCATTTTCCACCGGTATTTTCCCTTTGCGGAAAGCTGAAGTCTGAGTGAACCCGTATGACCGATCACGAGTAGCAAAATGAGATCCTCACGTTCGCCAATACTGTGTGCGTGTGTGGAAAACGGTGTGTTAATACCATACACGCTGATTCACTTTAACACCGCTCGGTCTCTACTCTAGCCGTCACTGACCGCATCGATGGAGGATGATTACAGGAATGGGATCGCTCGAGAGTGTAATCGTAAATTTACTTTTTCGTCGAACCCCCAATGAAATGATTGTCCTTTCCAATGGTGTAATTGGTGTGTTTTACGATTCTATTCGCTTTCATAACACTTGCGTCATCTGTCATTGGTTGAGATACACGCAGCCAGGTGTACTGTACTAAACCATATCACTCGTACAATACACTTCAGGAACATGAAACGTTCTTCATTATTGCCCCTTTTTTTTACAACACAACGTGACGAGTTTTCCACTTAAAAGCGTCCACCGAACAATCACCGAATAATGATCAACTTAGTTCAGCGTCGTAGAATGGCCGCTCTGTGCAAGCTTGTACTAAAGATCTTAAGCGCGTGCTTACCGATCGAACCGACAACGTTAACTACGATCTGGTTGCATCTGTGGTGGGCAGTGCCGGTAAGTGAGTGTAACCGTCGCTTCCCTACCGGTAGTGCGTGATCAGTGCTGGTTCGTCCGCACACTGGTCTCGGCTCGATTGGTTAAATAAAATGGTGTTACGCGTTGCAACTACTAATACACGCAGGAAACAGCCGTTCGTGTGCGTTATTCGGCTTATCGCGGTATTGTTTACGAAGACAGCAAATATTGAATTAACAAAGTCATAATTATTTGTATATCGATTATTCATAAGCTCTACACATATTCTTATCGCATCATATTGAATCCTGCTTTATAACATCCCTTTTTTGTCGTATTCATCCGTTTTATTACTTTTCAAAAGAAAGACTTATGATTATGTTTCTCTGTAGATAATTGATTTTTAATGTTTAATAACTAATTTTCACACCTTCAATAGATTTCGATAAGTGAATTCGTTGCAAAAAATAGGGTTGAATAAAGGAATATTATTTTCAGCAAAATATAATTATTTTGTCCAGTGCAGTTTCAACCAGCCTCATTGTGGTTGTGTGCAATTCACAGTGTACCGGTATGGTCGATAGGCATGCGCAAGGAGCGGCGCCTGCGCCGGAAGGATGCGTTTGCGACTTGTGTACCTACCCTACCAATACCTATAAAAACTGCTTGTATGCACAACGATGGTGGCTGGGAAATTGTTTACCATCTCGCGCGGGCCGTTAATCGGTACCTCCAATTGGGAGAATGTGTTGGGGAAAATTTGTTTACCGACATTGGTGAGTTTTGTGTTCGCTCGTTCGTTCTAGCGCCACTCACAGGCGCACTCTTTCGTTCTGGGCCCATTTTCCCGACCGAAAACATCCATATGGTGCTGTATGTGTGCGGCTGTTTGTTATGATCGTGATCGCGTACAACCTCGCCACGCGTCCCTGACAGTTTAGTCGATCGTAAAAATTCGGATACACATACTGTGGCTGGTTTTACGCCAAAAAAGGCCATCCCATAACCGCACTCAATGCGACTGCATGACTTTGCACTAATGGATTCATCGCTTGGGAATAACGTCAGAAGTGTGCCAACGGCTCCTCGCTCGTAAGAAGCCGTGTGAGCTGAAGCCTTCGATCATATCGGTTCGTTTTAGGTCGCAACGGGCAGGGTGCTAAAGGATAGGACAGAAAACCTTCGTGCAGAAATACGTAATAAAAAATAAAAGAAACACACACACACACACAAAGCTCGCCCCCATTCGTAATGCCCTAAAAGGCAATGAATCTTACCTGGCGCGATTAACGGTCAGTACGTTTTGTTGCTCCACAAGCTGACGTGACCTCCGGCGCTGTCAGTGTCGACGGTTCGCGGAAACATGGCGCGAGAGGGATGAAAAGCGGGAGATGCCTCGCTGGTCTACAAACAAGGCGCCAGATTGTCACCCAGAGGGGATCCAAGGAGGTTTATGAATATTGCGATGGGCGCGTCCTCGGTGGAGCTGGTGACTGGTTTGAGAGTCGGTGAAGGATGCACTGTATGTGATGTTGTTGGAGTAAATGACGGTTATGAACCATACAAAAATTAAACAATTAAACAAACTTTTTTCTACTTCCTCGAAAACAATGCAATTATTTACCTAGTAAATCAACGTGACATATGTTTTATTTCTTCGTTTTCAAACACTTGGGAGTTTCTATTTCTTGCAAGCCGAAGGGTTAACATGTTTAAATGAAAGAATTGTAGCTGGAACTTCTCTTCACTGCTACGATGATATTGCTGTCGAACAATGTATGTGGGGGCACGAATTGTTCGATGTGTATCTTAGAGGTTTTGTCCTTCAAACAGAGCAGGTAAGTATGGGGGACATGTTTCGCATGAAAATGATATGCTATTGTCATGGAGGACTACATCAACAACCATTACAACATGTTGAACAACCGGAAGTGTTGGTGATCGATCGTAATGTATCTTTATCGACGTGTTAATACCTACCAGCATAAGCTCTACAATGCAAATTGAATATACTATATTCGGCGATAAATGTTTCGGAAAGTAATTTCCTGTAAGGAAACGGAGTGTGGCGACAGAACGGGTAGCACATCCGTTTAACGTCTCTTCACCATATGCAGAATAATTTATTCAACCAAAGATAAATAAAAAGAAACCGTTACTAAGGCGAATCCTCTGCTTGTAGTACCATCAATAGGAAGAAACAAATACAATAAATCGACAACATATAATACATTAATCGAGCAAAACAAGTCGAACTGATGCAAGAACAGCACTATAACAGCACAGGATTGTGTCTCTTCATTAATATAACAAATAAGAAAAGAGAAATATTCCCCGACTTTAAAATTTTAAAGTTTCTGAATGTTTTAATACCATCAAACATTTAATTGAACAATGTTCTTTATATCAACAGAGGATAAGAATTAATTCGTCTAAATTTCTCAACATTTTACATTAAATGAATTTTCTCGCGTTGTGGGCCTGGAACAGTAGAGTACGTATAAAGCAATTGTGTAGACGATTCAATTACTTACCAATGGAATATTAGAAAAAATAGAGGTTTACTACAATTGAAAAAGGATACAATACAGTTTTTGTACCTTAATCATGACGCAGAAGCCAGAATAGTAATGGGGAAAGTATCTAATAACTCTAGTACTGCTACCATAAAACAGATGGCGCTGTGAAGCTAAAAGACTGAAGCGTTTTCAATCGCTTCAATCCATTAACCCTGATGCCAACAACCAATTGCCGTGTAGGTATTTATCTTTTGCTTGGAAATGTTTTTCCAGGTGTTGTTTTTGTTGAGAATCAAATCAAAATCTTAAAATATATTCGCTAAATAAGTAAAAAAACCACTGCGGATCTATTTTTTAATTTTATCCACTAGAAAACGCTGCTACCTCTTTAAAAAGGTTAAAAACGTAACTGCAACAAATATGATACACGAAAGCAATAAGCTAACTCATTTTCGTTGTTGTATACATATTCTGAGATTTACGTATCCTTACGATATACTCCGTTGTAAGCTTTGAAACCTCATTATATTTCTGTCTTGCTTTTTTAAATCGTTTTATGATAGTGAAAGTTTCGGAGAAGCACCAACAATTTATCGAGTTTTTGGGAATGTAACAGTTTATGTTATTCTTTTCAATGCATTCAAGTACATAGGAGTACAGGTAACGAACAGTCTTCCTTTGTTCGTTGATTTTTTCATGAAAAACTTCAACCTCAGATATTTGACGGCTCAAGTCTTATAAGTTTGATTATGAATAATTATTTCCTGTTCATCCTGTCAACATCCTGTTAATAATTCTAATTTAAAATCAGCTAGTTAGACAACCATGATTAGAGTTGACAAAAAAAAGTTAAAATAGCGCGATTAAAATGTATATTGTACATTAAAATGTATAACAATACACAGTGTATGGCCTACCTGAGTAAGCGGATGTAAACAAAAGTTTATTTATGGGTGGTTAACGGCTACGGTTGACTGTTTGATTATGTTTGTGGGTTCGCATTATACAAACAACGCATTGCAAAGCATACAACCATTGCCATAGGACAATTCTTGAGCTTTCTTTTGAACGGCCAGAAAAGGATGTATATATTAAAGAGTTATTGATTACAGACAATTTTCAACCATAATTGTTGTCGAATTTTTAATTTGAAGTGTAAAAATAATTAGCATTTTTTGCTTTTGCTAAACATACGTTTATTTTAAATACCAAACAAATGCTTGTAACGTACATAGCGTCAGCCAATGTTGAAAACCGTCGCAAGAAGTGAATGCTCGATGTTGGTTAAACAAATTTCAAAATATCTGTACGTACTTTCAAGAAGAAAGCAAAACACACTTTTCCAGGAAAAATGCTTCAATTGAAGTGATGGAATGCAAAAAATAATGGAATATTAATTAAGTCATCAATCAATCCGCTTACTTGTGGCAATTTCGTGTGCACGAACGCTGCTGGCTTTTGGAAACGACAAACTTTTTCTATCATTAACCGATTAGATGTGCAATCATGTGCTGCGGCTGCATTGATGGGAATGCTTGGGTCGGTCGGTGCTAGATATTACCTTCCAGTGCCATATTGAGCTGCTGCTACGGAGGCTGTGCGTTGTGTAAACAGAACAACAAATTAAAACAACCCCCTAGTGCATGCGTTCGTGGAACCGTACCGTGGAAAATTCACCGTCGTTGGTAGGTTGGAGCTTAAAATTGGTTTACCGTACAAAACATCCTGTTGCGTTAGAGTGGGCAGAAGGCACAGAACGCGCGAGAAAACGGATATGGAACACATAAAATAAATAAGGAAGTTTAGATAGAAAATTAAATTATGCATGTCCGTTCGTGGTGTTTCGGTTTGTTTTATTCCCGGTGGTTGAAATGAGTCGCCTGTGCCATTGCTGTAAAGCTCGTACGTGAATAATATGCCTGGACGTATGTAGAAGAAGTGTGAAATGGAGTTCAAAGCGGGAGCAGGACCAGTTGGGGACCAATGCATGTCCTAGTCTTGCACGACTTAACTTTTAATTATTGCACACATGGAAGTGGAGGTTTGCATTTAATCAAATTACGTTAAAAACAGTGAGCTATTGTGGCAAAGAATAATCCCACCTTTTCCCTCGTAAATTCTTACTGTAAACAATCTTAGACAGTCTTAAACAAATTTAAACAACAAAAACATGCATAAGACTGATAAAATGTACAAGACAAAGGCAGGAATGTAAAAAAAATGCCTTATTTGTAAGATAAAACACAATTTAAAATCTACATCCCAGCGAAGTAACTACTTTCGAAAAAGCAATATGTTTGTAAGTCAACATTTAGCAGATGGTAAGGTGTATTGTTTACCATTGCATTTATCTTTCTTATTTTTTTTTCTTACCGATGCATTAACCGTGTACGTGACACATTACTCATATTGACGAAAAGGACTCCCCAAAAGGAGTCCCCAAATATCGCTGGAACGCGATTGACATAAACGAACGTGATTAGCAACAGATGTGGAACTTCTAATGCCCAAAAATTCAGAATCACGTGGCACAGATTCTTAGAAGGATGAACATTTTGTTCAATATCTAGTGTATGCTAAGGATTCAGCGTCCCGGAGGTGTAGGTGGTAGCGGTACCGGTCTTTACACGACGGAAATGATGGCAATTTTATCCTATTTTATGCATAAAAGTCAAGGAACGACCTCAAAGAGATTGTTAATGCCACAAACAATCAATTTTGGGGACTAGCGAGCGCTTAAACTGTCTTTTTTTTAATTATTCATGAGTGTTGGAGAAAATTGGTCGTAATTGTCTCTGTTGTGGGTTTGAAAAATACATCCTGGTGATCTTTACCATATGAATACGGGCAACAGCAAAGGTATAGTTTGAGGTGGAAGTAAAATAGGATTAGTTTGTAAATCCGGTTTCAGGTTATTAATTAAACGTTTCGTTAGTGCTGCGAAAATCCCAACGAGCAACGACTTTTCCTATACATTAGCGTTAAGGCAGAGGAGGCTCATCAAAGTGAGGTTAGCTTAATGAATATTACGTTGGTGAGTGTCCTTAATGAGAAGCAAGAGAAACAACAAACAATAACTGTCTATCCGAAGTGTCCACGGAGCTGAAGCTGCATCCAACGAGTCGATGATAAATGAGCGAAATTTAGAGTACAAACCAAACCGAACCGCAATGATTAATGATATGGACGTGTAAGTGTATGTACAAAAAAAAAAAGGAAACATATACACAAACAGCATAAATACAGCTTTACACACACGAAGCCCGCCGTAGTAACGAATGCAGGCGATTGTAGGGAAATCTGAAATGTTTGTCAAAAGGATTAGTGTTACGCTGGCGGAGGAAGTTTTTCATCTTGATTTGTAAATTGTGTAGTCTGCATTCATGTGAGTGTATATACATATATTTATATACATTTTTTTTTTACAAAGCACACACTGGATTGTGGTGACATAGGAAAATAAATGTGACTTCGCTACAACTGTAGAAGTGTTTTATTTCCGGTTTGTTGCAATGATAAGAAGTATTAAGCTGTCAGTCAAAGCAGATTCGTCTGATTTATGCTGGAAATATAAAGTGCTTTCGGAGTGGAAACAGCCAAGCCAAGCGCTTCGAACAATGAAAAGGAAGTTCAAGAAAAACCGGAAGCTTTTGTGACAATTCATGTAAAATGTGCAGTGAAGGAACATTTATCAGAATATTTGATAACTTCAGTGACATATTGTTATGTTTGTAATTTGTTAATTTTGTTACACTTTTAGAATGGTTTTGCTTATAAATTGCCATACAAAGGATCGTGTTTGAAAAGTTTAGCGTTGGACAAAATAGTCGTTTAAAGAAGAGCACACAAAATACGTGACACAATGTTTTCGGTTGGTATATTCTGAATCATATGGATACTTCTGTAAACAATACGATCATGCTCTGAACCAGCGCTACGAACATGAAGCTCTACTTTCTCCTTTCCGTTCAAAGCATTTTACTGTCACGAACTGAACTATCAAATGAGTCACATACAAAGTGCCCCACAAACTCATAGTTTTATGCAATCTAGCGAAGAGGCACGGGCAAGCCATCGTGTCAGTTTCATGGCGCGGCACGTGCATCGTTGCACCTAATGTTTATCAATTTCGTCTGGATTTGTTTTCGGCAGCGTGTTCCAGCAGTGGGGTGCTAGTGCGTCGCGAACAGGTTGCATCAATTGGTTGCAAACCACAGCAACATTCAACATGTTTCCAAACAGTTTCCCCGACCAGCAACAGGTCGCTCCGGCAGCAATGTTTTCGCTAATAAATCCCGGTTCCGTTCTTGTGTTGGCGTTTTTCTTGCACGGACTGGTGGAAATGCTTCGCTCTCGACTAGGTAGGTGACGTGTTTTTCCAATTGGCAGTGGACCAACAAGCACACACACACAGAAAGTGGTCAATATTTGTGGCAAAAGTTTCAACCACCTTCAACGTCCATTGAACGGTCGCATCGTTTCAACGCTAATTTATGTCCGGTGACCGGTTGCAAATGTTCTGTATGAGACATAATGAGAGTGTAAAGTGCGATAAATCACGTCCGACGATAGTGGTTCGATTATGTTAACATACACCTTAAAGCATGCTTATTTTCCATGCTCAATTTCATTGCTTCGAACAAGTTTCATAGTCACCATAAGCAATGCAATTCTAATTTTCGGTAATCCTTTATTTTTATAATGTTTACTGAACATATTACAGGCTCTAATACACAACCATTATACTTGTGATATGCACAATCATATACTGATTGATTCGGGATTCCAATATTCATTAGACCTTAAGTTAAATTTAGTTTAACAACTAGGTATTTAAACTCAGTTAATATCGTTTCACCGTGGATCTACTTAAAAATAGCATATTTAAACTAATACTACATTCACGGTGATACGCAAACGTCGTTATATTGGAATCCATAAACTGTACGTTATTGAAATGTAATATTGGGACATTCCACCCAAAAATTAAGTATTCAGCTTAGTTAAACTTTTTGTACACGTTAATTATATTTTAGAAGTGTAGGAAAGTAAAAACCGAAGCACATAAAAAAAACGGTGAACAAAGTTTTTCCTTTCGTTCCCGTTCGTTAAAGGCATTGTATTATGCGTTTCTCGCCAGGTACGCAGGTGGTTGACAATGTGAATGATTAAAACGTCTTATCCTTTTGCGCTTCGGGTTTGAATTTCGCCTCATCTTACCCGCCCGAACGATGCCTAGTGTTTTGTAAAATTAGCTTTACGTCGCACCGCCGCAAGCGGTGAACGGTATTGAAAAAGCTGCCACGCTTTGATGTTGTCGTGCCGATAAATGATCCCTTTTTTTCGACGGCATCCCTGGTGCTGGTGTGCGCTTTTGTGTACCGTCCAGTGTTTTCCACGTTTGACATATTTCCCTGTCAGCGTTGAAGCGTTGGAGCCAGCCGTGGGTGAATCGTTCTATGATGTTTGCATCAATTAAGCTGATGAACCTTGCGTTGCTATGCAATCAACGGGAACGATCAACAAAAGATGTTTGTTTCAAAGGATGTAATGCAACAAAAATATTGAAAAGCTGGAGAATGAACAGAAGCGAAATTAAAATTATTTAAATCTATAGTAGATGTCCAAAAGCGGGTGTAGATTGTGTTTCTTTACGAATTTGAGATGTAAACTATAAATCTTTCAATTCAGACATGATGTTATTCATTGTTTTGTGCCTCAATATGACATCATTATGGTAATTATCAAAATTGTCGTTTTCACATTATCGCGATGGGGTAAAATTTTGTCGGGTTTTAAAATTTCTCCAACGAATGAAATAATTTTTATTTCTAATCCACCATCGCAACTAAAGAGATAAACTAACCCACGAATTGGATATGAGTTTCATGGTAGCTAGTCCTATCTCTTGAAGGAAGCTACTTCAAGCAAAATCTCTTCTTAATATTTCTATTTATTTTCTTCAATCTGGTTTGTAAGTGTATTCATTTGGGGTTCGAAATCTGCCCTCAATGTATCATTTGTCAGCTTTTTCGACGGTGGTGTTAGCGTTGGGCCAAGTAGCTCCTTTTAATGAGCTGAGCGTACCGCTCGCTCCGAACGAAGCGAGTGTTGAGCGCGAGATAGTTCGAAGCTCAACCAGTCGCATGAACACGTCATTGAGCGTGCGTCAATAATGCTTAAACAAGTCGATCATCACACAGCAAGACCAAGACAAAATCCCATCCGGATTGTTCCTCCGTAGCTAGGACTGGCTATCCGGATACGTGAGCAAATAAGTCGATATGGCTTGGCTGTTTTAACGTAAAAAATGCTTTCTCATCGCTAGCGAACTGTAGCGATTTTTTTTTTCAAATTTAAAATTGAATATAGTTTCCGTATGTCCGATGAAGTGATATTTGTGTGTTACGCAATTGAGTCTAAAAATTATAGATAAACTAATCGAATGCCCGAGATGAAAAACGTACTAAAGTTAAAAGAAATTTGGTTTGGCGTTCAACCCGCTCATTCGTACCAATTGCTTGTTGGAGTTCGACGCTCTCAAGGCACTCGACGCGTTCAACGGGCTCAACGGGCTCAAGTGCTCGTTTGAGCTTTGAGCTACCTATTTTTCTGCTTGAAGCGCTCTGAACTCGCTCTTTTAGATGAGCTGAGCGTTTGAGGTAGTTCTAGCGCTCACGATCCAACACCAGTTGTAGTATCTATATTTTCCCTATATTTTATATATATAGTCCCTATATTTTGAGTTCACGTTCAGACTCCAACGAGTACACACGCGTTTCAAACGAGTCTCCAATAACGAACTTTTTTTTCATTGTATTGCAATAGCAAAGTAGAACGACAAGTATCGAAAGTGAAACCCATACGCAGAGCGACTGCAGTCGCTAGACCTATCAACATGGGTCGAGGCAAACCAGCAACAAAACAAAGGAGTGCTAAAATTCCTTTATCAAAATTCCATCGCTTGGATCAGATGACCTCCGAGCAAATCAAAATAGCTACGCCTAATACGTACGCACTACTGGAAGACGATAAAGAGGAACATCCGATGGACACACACATCAGCAAACCGGTACCGACAAATACCAAACAGCGTATTCCACCGATCAAAGTTGCGTGCAAATCATTAGGTGAGGTGCACAAAAAAATTATTGCAGCTGGTGTAGTGCGGTACACCACTAAAGTTGTGAATGTAGGTGTTATAGTGTACACAAATACGCCAGAAGACTTCCGTGCGGTGATTAAACACCTGTCTAATACGAACGTGAACTTCCACACTTACCAACTACCTGAAGACCGAACGACCAAAATAGTGCTAAATGGTCTATACGACATGCCCACAGAAGAGGTGATAAAAGTGCTTGAAACCGAGGACATTAAACCAGTAGCAGTCAAAAAATTGGCCATTCGCAACAAAAAATATGACGAACACGCAACCTACCTTCTTCATTTCGCTAGAGGTAGCATTGAACTTGCAAAATTGCGTAGTATTAACGCACTGGAACACTGCAGAGTAACGTTCAACTACTACTCTAACAGGCAAGGACCGATGCAATGTAAGCGTTGCCAATCATATGGACATGGGGCAGCCAATTGTTACCATCCTGCTACCTGCAATAAATGTGCAGGAAAGCACGAATCAAAAACCTGCCCGGCATTATCATCAAGCGAAGAAGGCATTGTTCCAACACATAAATTAAAATGTGTTAATTGTGAAGGGAACCATCCGGCTAATTTCTGGGGCTGTCCAAAAAGGCCGGTTAAAACTAAAAACAGCAGTCCTAAACCAATAAGTAGAGACTTTGTATTCGAAGGTAATGCATTCCCCGCGCTACCACCAAAACCACCGAATCAAGGAAGGATTCCAACACATCAAAGTGAAACAGTATACACAAATACTAACACGAACGACCTCTTTAATGCCACAGAAATAACGGCTATTGTAGGAGAAGTTTTTTGTAAATTACGCTCCTGCAAAACGAAAGAGCAACAAATCACTGCCATCTTCGAGGTAGTTAGTAAATTCTGTTTTGCGAAATGATGAACCCGCAGGATGAGATAAAAATAGCATACTGGAATGCAAACGGCGTATCCAACAAAAAAATCGAACTCGATCACTTTTTGAAGCTCAAAAATATTGATGTTATGATAGTTGTCGAAACATTTCTAAAACCACAACACAGGTTGCATATCAACAACTACAGTATTTGCAGATTAGACAGAATTACAAGTACCAAAGGAGGGATTTTAATTTTAACTAAACGTACTATAAAGTATAACCTTATGTCCTCTTTCAAACTTAAAGTAATCGAAGCAATAGGAATTCAAATAAGTACAACCAACGGTCTCTTGTCAATTATAGGAGCATATCATCCCGGATCAAATTCGTCAATGAACGAATTTAGTAATGACGTTAAAAAATTAACTAAAGTGAGAAGCAATTTTCTAATATGTGGCGATTTAAATGCCCGACATAGAATGTGGAATTGCGCAGCCATTAATTCTGCTGGTAAAAGATTATTTGAAGAACTGCAGAAAGGACAATTTTCCATTTGTTTCCCTAGCACACCTACACACTTTCCAGCCGACTCAACTCGAAATCCTTCGACCATTGACATTACACTTACTAATAATAATCTTAATATTTCCCAACTTAAAACCACAACACATTTTTCATCGGATCATTTACCAGTTATGTTATCAGTTTTAAAAGAAAAAACCAACCCAAAACCCGACAAATTTTTATACGACTACAGCCAAGCCAACTGGCCCTTATTTAGACACTACATTAACTGTAATATAAACCCACTACAAGTTTCCTTCAACAATATACATACTCATGAGCAAATAGACAGCATGATAGAAACATTCACATCAACCATAATATCAGCCCATGACACTGCAGTTCCAGTGAAAACCTTTGGAAAATACAACATAACAATCCCCCCAAATATTCTCTCTCTCATTAAACTTAGAAATACATACAGAAAAAGATGGCAGAGACAAAGGCTTAATAACTCATTCAAACAAACATATTATTCACTCAAAAAACAAATCGATTTAAAATTATCGCAACTCCGGAACATTGCTTGGTCAAAAAATTTAGAATCAATGAACCAAGAAAAACACAATCATACAAAGCTGTGGAAATTTGTAAAAATCATCAAAAACAACCAGAAATCACTTCCCGTTTTAAAAACTAGCAACAGTACTCTCATCACCTCGAGCGAAAAATGTGAAGCACTAAAAAACATATTTGAATCAGCACACAAAGTTACAAATAGTTGCATCAGTCCAATTGAACGTCAAGTCAAAGTAGCGGTAAGAAAATTTATTCGTGAAAATTCCAATAGCAACCATTATATATTTCAATTATTCAAGCCGAAAGACGTTTCACAAATTCTAAATCATCTGAAAACAAGAAAATCGACAGGATTCGACCAGATAAATAACCAATCCCTCAAAAAATTACCATCGAAAGCAATAATATACCTAAACTCAATCTTTAACGGATGTCTAAAACTTGGCTACTTTCCAAATCAATGGAAAATAGCTAAAGTTATTGCCATTCCTAAACCAGGAAAAGACCACAGTCTTCCACACAACTACAGACCGATTAGTCTTCTCAGTTGTGTTGGCAAAATACTTGAAAAACTCATAGAAAGAAGATTAAACATGCACTCCGACAATAACAATATAATTCCTAACAGTCAATTCGGTTTCCGTCCATCCCTTTCAACCACACATCAACTCCATAGAGTAACAAAAAATATAATGCACAACAGACGCAATAGAAGATCTACAGGGCTAGCCCTACTTGACACTGAAAAAGCATTTGATTCAATTTGGCACGATGGTCTTATTTATAAACTCATCAAATTAAACTTCCCGGAATATTTAATAAGATTGATACATTCATTCATCTCAAATCGGGTTAACAAAATTCACATTGCTTGCTCAACATCTCAACCCTACACCCCTTCGGCTGGTGTTCCTCAAGGAAGCGTTTTGTCCCCGTTGTTATTTAATATATTCACGTCTGATATTCCTACCATGCGAAATTGTAAACAATATTTTTATGCAGATGACGTTGCTATATCATCTTCCGCAAAAAATCCAAATTCATTGATAAAAACACTAAACACAGCACTCCATAAATATGCTAGATACTGTAAAAAATGGAAACTTAAACTTAACGGTTCTAAATCCGAAGCTATATTCTTTACTAAATTCACTTGCTCTCGCAAGCTACCCAGCAGGAGACTGAAAATTAACGGAAACAAAATACCATGGGGAAATACTATTAAATATTTAGGACTCCATCTAGACAAACGATTAACGTTTAAGACGCATATAGAAAACTTGGTTTTCAAATGCGAAAAAATTTTCAGAACACTTTACTGCTTCCTTAACAGAAAATCTAAACTTGACTTTAGTAACAAAATATTACTATACAAAACATTAGTACGCCCGATCATCACGTATGCTTCACCAGTGTGGTCAAATTGCGCAACATACCATAAACTTAAATTACAAAGAACGCAAAATAAATTTCTAAAGGCTATACTTCAAGTCCCTCCTTGGTACAAAACGTCTAATCTGCACATGGAATGCAATATGCCCAGCATACAACACACATTAAATAAACAAAAAACGGCATACAATACCAAGTGTCTACATAGCTCATTAGAAATGCTGAGGGAGCTGAGCTCAGATACTATTAGTTAATAAGTTGTTTTTCGTCCCAATTTAGAATAAATGTATATGTTTTAGATAGGACCATTAGTTGTAAGGATATGTTTAGGACATTAGCTTAGCTTTACTAATTCAAGGGTTTTTCTACATTCCAATTACCTATTTTTCCCTTAACCGTAAATCAAAACCACGTCCAATAGACAATTAATTCAGCAAAGAAAGCTATAAACACATATTCAACAATGCGGAGAGAAAATGTATTTCGTACCCATTAACTGCAATGTAACAACAACATCTGTATGAATGTATATATAAATGGAAATAAACTGAACTAACTAAACTAACTAACTAAGTCCCTATATTTTCAACAAATCAACGGCTATTTGAACTTGTAAAGATCTTGATATTAACTTTCCTTGTCGATTACATGAGTCTAGCAGACAGTTCCTAATGTCATTGAACAGGGAATTCTTCCATCTCACACTTGTACCAATTACCATGACAGTTATCAGTTTGAAACTGCCTTTCCAAAAGCTAATATTCGCCCTGCGAAGCATGGTATCCACGTGGGTGTTGGGTAAACATTGGGTCGGGATGAAACCCAAAAGAAAAACCTTTCAATCTGGAACTGTTTGATTGTGTGTTTAGGTTTCTGGTGAGAATGGCCAAGTGGTAGAGTGTCCGAGGGATTTTTTTTTCTCGTCAATTGAGCAGTGAGATTTAGGTCCGGTATGCACTTTCGGCGTACGTTCACTTTCTTTTCGATACTGACGCAGATCCTGCTTCCTTGCGACTGGTATAATCGATCGTGAGCTTCTCACGTGAACCCTTCAAACCGGGTCGCATGACGAGTCACTTTCGATTGCGGTTTTACCGGTTAGCAGCACGGGTTTCAAGTTCAGCGACCTATTTATTTGTGTTGAATGTTGTACGTTACTTCCCGATCAGTTCCACTTCGAAACAAGTTTTGGGATAAATGCTTTGGGTGGCTGCGTGGATGACGTAGATATTTTTTTTTGTTTATTCCGAGTTGATGCATGGTGCGTTTAAAAGATGGAAAAGTTCCTTCAAGTTCCTTGTTTAATTGGATCCAAAAAAGTGATATTATTTCAGTAGAAGAAGAGAATAAGGTTGTGTATATACAGTTGACGAAGTCTTTGTTTTAGGCAAGTAAATGAAGAGTTATTTCATCCATGTTTACGCAATTTCAGCGTATGAATGTTTGAATAAAATCTGTATAAACAGGGATAGGGTACATAGAAAATATTATTCTGCCAAGCAACTTATCAATCCTGCATCAGTGAAAGTAAGCCGACAGACTTAAAACCGGGTAAAAGAAAATAGGTTAGGGGCAATCGGCCGTGGCCGCTGCTCTAGAGAGCGCACGATCGTTTGCATGAAGATGTGATTGCGGTAAAAGCAACAGCAGGGAGCATTGCCATCATCAGCATGATTTCATCTGTCGTGGATAATGGCATTTTTCCAATCTTTCGTTTTCCAAACGTTCCAATGCTTTCTATGGCCGCTCAGCGTCCAGAAAGTGCTGGGATGAATGAATGCGTCACAATCTTCTGCACGAAGGACCAGACGAAGTTGAAATCGAACCGCTGCTCATGGTGTCATGGTCAGTGGAAGTGGATGATTGAATGATGATGGTGAAACCCGAGCCGAATGAAAACGAAACCGCTTTAAAAAAAAGACAGAGAAATAACCGCCAATGCAAGTAAAAGTGATTGGGCAATTGATTGTAGAACAGTTGTTACTACTGACGTTTGTGTGCGCTATTTTTTCCTCAGTTTTAATCATTCATTTCAACTCCAATCAAAACCTGGTCGACTTTCACAATCACACATTTTAGTTTTTCAAAGTTCAATATATACCTTTCGTGAATCCTTGGAGTTCAGCAGTACAAAATAGAAAACGTGCTACTGCAACATTTTCGAGCATTCAATGAACAAACTGTAGCGCACAACTAATGTGATGCCAACAAGACCAATGGGAAGGGCAGCTGCATTCCGGGAATAGTAATCGATAACGTGAAACCTCAATTCGTGTTCACCTACAAGCTTTTGTTTTTGCTCGATTGTTTCCACGGCACACGAAATTAGCTTTACAGGGTTTACGGGGATTATATTGACAAGTTAAACGAGACGTCGTTTTGTTCGGGTACATAATTACGGCAAGTTATTGAATTGTACAGACGATTGCGTTGACATGTTTGGCATAATTATTGAAAGACGGTAGAATGTTATTGTGGGCAACGCGGTTGCTATGGATTTGTTAGAAGCTGCGTTGCTATTCACTGTTCACTTTGCTAGCAGCAGTGTTGCCAGCAACATCAATAAACGATTGCACAATAGTTCTGCCGATCAAGTCAACGCCATCTTCTGCCTTTTGCTATTTGGCCATGTGGGGTGGCCTTGTAGCATGATGGCAGCTTCACCGGTCTTCACACGAATGGACCGGACCAAAATCCCATCCGGACCGATCCCCCGTACGCAGGACTGACTTTACAGCTACATGTAAATAAAGTCACAAAAAGCCAGAAATGGCAGCACACCTCTTGAGGTTGTTGTTGCCGATAGGAAGAAACCCTGTAATTCCATAACTTGCTGAAGAAGTTCAATATATGCCCGAACAAAATGACACCTCGCTGAACTTGCCAATATAATCGTCGAAAACCCTGTATTGCAAATCTTCCCCATACCAACGGATGTTGCCGCTTCATCAGTGCGATGAATAGATGCCCACATTCCCGATCCCAAAAGCTGACCACATTTCCATTTTTGGTTCCGCTTGACGATGATAGGTTATTGTGCATCCGGCAGGATTTTATTGCTCCCCTGTTACCACCGACGTGGACGTGGGATCGCGACTCAATGCACCTGTTTCCAACCTGAGATTCCATTTCGATGTTTAACCCCCTACCAGGCTTTGGGAATTTAGATAGATTCTTAATCGGCCATTGATTATTGCCGGAACCGCTGAACCCTCGTTACAATCGACCCAATTCCATGAACACTAAACCGGAAACCGAACGAACGACTATAGCAGATCGGTTTGCAGAGGAGTAAGCTTTGCATGTGAAATGTAAACGCATTCTATATATCCTTTTTCGACGCATTCGCCATCGGATGCATTGAGAGAGCAACGGATTGGAACAACTTCAAAAGCCATATGGTTATGTTTTGTTTCCCTTTACCGGTGTCCGATGGACGATATGGCTGTCGTTTACATCCGGCTTACTCATTTTGCTGCCGTGTTGATACCGTCGAGCGCAACCTGACCTTACTGGCTTACTTTGTGCTATTCAGAAATTATGCAGCACATAAATCAACCTTCTCTTCCCCTCTTTCTGACAGCTCTTTAGCCTCATACATAGTGGAGCTAGTGCAGGAAAGAATCAGAGATTGGGAGGAATTTGTAATCCATTCAATTGGAATAAACATCGCTTACAGATTCGCTATTGGAGTGCAGTGTTTTCGTGTAATGTAATTGATTTCAAACAACAGCAGCAAAATGTGCTTCTGCGTTTGTATGGCTACACGACCAGAAAAGGTAACTATAAAATGATCAAATTCCGGTAGATTTTGCAATGAGGTGTACATTTATAGCTTTTTATGAGGTTAAACGTGGGTGAAATGTAACACCCTGGACAATTGAAATTTGAAATGTTGAACAACTCTCATAATAATAAATAACCCAAAGTTTCTGAGTAAGATTAATGTTGCTGTTATTACAACAATTCGGTGTCGTTCAGTGAACCAAGGATTTATTTTAGCTCTAACTTATTGGATTCTAATAAAAACAAATCCAGCTGTGCATTGCAAACAAACAGCGAGAGTTTCTTGGTAATAAACTTTATTGTGCAGAGGGCTTCCGAAATCTGGAACCTTGCAGGCACGAGCATTCGTGAATTTTTATACCTGAAATTGTGGAAAAAAAGTTATCCGCAGTCAAAATGAAACAAAAATGGTTTAATTTCATAAGTTTCTTGCTATTTTCCAGGCAGCTTGACGTCACGTCTCGCAGGTTAAATTCAATTGTTGACAGACCGTGAATGTTTTCAATTAAAATAGACAAGAGTACAAGACCTGGGACAACAACGTTTGTATTCAAACTTTAGCTTTACTTTGAACTTTATATTTCGGCTCGCCACTCACGAGTAAAAGGGTACTACGAGAAGGATGCTTCAAGAGCGATGCCCTACATATGTCCCCTGGAAACCCCTGGGAACAAAATCATTCGCAGTGCAATAAACGTAAGCGAGGAAAAAGGAAGCATCAAAAGTTCCGGTAGCGTGGCGACTAAGTTGGGATGGTTTTTCGTTGCCATCCATGCAGGGGCTCGAATAAACGAGTAGCGAAAAATACGAAAAACAAGCTCAACAACAGCTTAGCGACGCGTCCACTGGCCCAGCGGGCAGCTGCTTGGTATAACAATAAAATCCGCTTAAATACCGTTAAACCCCAAGATGGGCTTATTGTTTTAGTGCCTATCACAGTCCACCAGTTGGTGGTTTGAATTTGCAAAAAAAAAAAAAACCCTAGACAATCCGGGTTGCTTTGGCCATTGACAGGGCCGTGCTAAGTGATGCCGTCGAATGTTTCCCCGACGCAGTATGCCACTTCACCGGACAGCAATTAAGCACAAGCCAAAAAGAAGATTTGGCTCGTCGTAGTGACGGAAGACGGAAGTGCGGGTATTGAGCGCATCATACCTTCGTATAGAAATGGAAACATATCTACGGTTGGAAACTGTGGAACTGTGGCAGCCAGCAGCACTAAATGCTGATATGGAACAGTAGGACAAGTGGTATAAATTCATATGTGGGAAATTGTGTTGTTCCTTCGCAGTCCCCACAGTATGTGGATTTTGATGAGGCGGAAGGGTTGATTTGATTTTGTGTTTTTTTTTTCATTTTGATTAAGTTTCTTTCCAAACAGTGAGACTGGTAAACTAGGTCGTTGTGTTGCGTTGGTCATCCAACATTTCCAATGGGCATGCTGGGCGATACAGGATTTTAAGAATTTACTCGAATTGACGACAGCGGAGAATTTCCCTGAGTAGATTCAAACAGAACTAGCAGCATTTACTAGCAGCAGCAACCAGCTAAAATAGAAGCTGACTCTTTTCCCACAATGCTGACTGTCGCTTTTGCAACTCTTCAGCATGGCAAGCGTTTCGCGATGGTTTTGTTCGCATTTGGAACGCTTTTCTTGAAGCGTTGCCAAAGTGTCAATCAGCTTTGCGGGCAAAGAGTCAGCTTCTATTTGAGCTGGATGATTCAGGTTGTATGTGGTCCCTTGCTAGTTCCGTTTGAATCTATTCAGTGATAAGCTCCGCCGTCAGCAAGTAATCTCGCAAACCCTGCAAGTGTCACCATAATGTTTTAATGTTTTTATTTTTTGCTTTGCCTTTGAACAACCTTGTGCCAAGTAGTGCGTTTAACCGAGGTCGTTATTTTGCTTTCGTTTGAGGCAAGCAAATATCTGTCAAAATGGATGGTACGGTGGTTCTAGTGTTCAGAGACAACACCATTGAACACCGATCGATTCGCATATGGACCAGTCTTCCATTACAAAGGCTAAATATCTGGTTGAATGGTAGATATAAGTTGAGTGAGCCTATATACACAGCTAGGGCTTCTATTATTTCAGTAGGTTATTATGATACAAATAAAAAAGCAAAAACCAGTGTCTGCTTACATTTTTTCAATCCATCACACTGAAATGTGCGATGACCATATGCTGTATCTTAATGTGATCATACTCATCGAGTGTGAAATGGCTTGCGGAACGGAACTAGCGAAGGTTTGTATTTCCCTGATTTACCACGGTCACACACTTCACACCGGTCACGTGTCTAACGTGGATGGTTACGAGGTTGCACACATAGCGTCATACTCTCACCACTACCTCCCAAATATGTTGGGCGTGAGTCGCAACGCTTACGCACGGAAAACCCCGAAGGCGTTTCGGTGACGCCTGTGAGAGCATCCGCTTGGACTTTGTGCCCTTCCGCAGGGGGAAAGAAGCCGTCCGGTTCGCAATGGTTCGTTTGAACCGGATCCGGATCCATCGTTTGCTGCACGGTGAATGTGCATTTCGATTTCTACGATGTGTACTTCACGCGAGATGGAGGCAAAAATATCACAACAGCAATGCCCTTGGTTCCCAGCGCACCAAAAGATCATGATCTTCTGTATGAATGAATCCGACCTTACGAAACGCGCAAACGGGATCCCGGAGGCAGTGGATGTTGTCAGTTGGTGCTGAACGTTGGGTCACTAATGGTAACGAAAAGGGCACGTTTAAAAGCAATAAAAAAAACCAAATGCAGTAACGAGCTAAATCCGTTTTCTTCCACTCGTTGCGTTCTGATTTTTTGCTAAAGGACAAACAGCAAGCGCACTAATGCGTGGCACAGTACAGCGTGAAGAAGGTTACCGTGGTAACGCAAACAAAGCAGAAAAAAAAAGATCTGCACATCACCGAGTGACCAACTTCCGAAATGGCTTCGTTACCGCTTTCCGGTGTAGTGTACATTCTGCTCTACCTTGTCGGTAGCAACGCTTTCATGGGTCGCGAGCGTGAACGGGAACGCGCTAAATGGTGTATTTACAGGGTTTTACACTTTAGTTTTGACTGGCAGCACACATTTTTTAACGCGTCCCACTTGATTTCTTGTTACCGGCATCTTGTCACAATGTTTAATTGCAAGCACCGGATTGTTGATCAAAAGCATTTAATTTCATCAGCACCAGATTCTAGCAGCTTGTAAGCAGCGAGTTTATAGCCTCTAAGTTGAAAGAGTGATTTAAAATACTGTTTACTGGTTGTTAGCGATATTTATTATTATTGGAATTATTATTGGAAACCCTTTTTTGCAGAATGTAATTTATAAATTAAATTCTCCATATGGTATGCGAAGATTTTGTTAAAATTTGTACGCAATAGTAAAACCACTGAGCTGAACGTGAAGCGTGACACGTTTTTCAAACTTCTACTAAATATTTTAGCTAACGTGTGCTTTTAAAAATGAACTGGTTTTTGAGGAGCAATTTCAACAAAAAAATAATAACGATAAAGTATCAAACCATAAAATAATGGTCAAAATCTATAACCTTTGGAATACGTTCTATATAGACAGTGGTGTTTGAGTTTCTGTTTGATGAAATAGTATTTATTTAATAAAATCCATTGTGGTTCCAATGACAATGATAATGAAAAAAATATCACTAACAAACCATTAACAGTTAATTTAAAACAATCTATCATCTCGAGGGTTATGAACTCTCGGATTATAAGCTTAAAAATTAAAAAAAAAAACACCGCAAAAAATCGATTGCTTTCGTGTCAAAAAATGTGGACTGGCAGTCAAAACTTAATTGTAAAACGCTGTGTTATTTATGTTCTTTCCTGGCCGTCACGCGGAGACTGCGAAAGCTCCAGTACTTAAGTTTATGCCACATTTAGTGTGATTTTTTTTTTCAGATATCTCAAAATGACTACCTTCAGATTTATGAGCCCGTCGTGTGATTTTCTCTTTAGGAGAAAACTTTACAATTCATAATTAATAAACGGAATTGCAAACATTAATTTGCAAATAAGGTAATGCTTGGAATGCTCCGTTAAAAGACAAAAAATGTAAAGAAGGCAGCAGCATTGCTAGGAAATACAAATGTATGAGCTGATATTGTTAAGCTGAGAAATTTTTATCCATAATAAACCCATTTTGGTAGGTGATGATTTTTTTTCCGTTAGAACGGCCTGGCCGTATCGACTTATTTTACCATATAGCCGGATAGTCAGTCCTTGCTACGGGGGATTGGCCCGGATGAGATTTTGGTCCGGTCCGTTCGTGTGAAGACCGGCGCCGCTACCATCATGCCACCGGACCGCCCGAGGTTGGTGATGACTGTATTACATAATTTCCATAATGAACTCAATAAATGAGGAAAAAAAACGAATCATACTTTTATTAAAGATGTGTCATCGCATGAAATTTGAAATGGCAAATGAGAGCAACTGCTGCTGCTCAATGAACTCCCGGAAGTAGTCGAATAAGCTGGAACACTACGGGGATAAAACTTTCCCCAGTTCCTGACACCTGGTGACACACTCGCAGCCTATTTATAAATTTACGATCGAGACGAAAGTTTGTCGTACGTCTACGTAGCATCGTTGATGTTTTTCTTGTCCATTTTGTGAGTTGCTTTCCGAAAGTTCCATAAAACAGGATGCTGTTGATCCTGATTGAACAGTTTTTTTGGTGTTGAGTTTTATCTTCAAGAGTCCTTGTCATCGTGTGCTGATTAGGTTTACATCCGTTTATCTGCTGTTTGGCGTTGAGTGAAAGTTTCAAGCATGTCTCGTACGTTTAGGAATTTGAGAAAATTCCGAACAACGATAACGGACTGATTAACTGTTGCGTTATGACCATCGATACAGAATCTGGTTCGGTTATGATTTCTTGGTAGTGGACCCCTTCCCAGTATCGGGGCACTGAGAGATGCTGAATTTGCATCTTATCCTGGAGAAGACTTATATTCAAAATAAACTTGGTAAGGAAAATATTAACTTTCGCTCACATTCAGAGAAGTGTAATTTATTCCGCAAATTAAACGGGACCCAATTTAATAGAGGTCGAACCCTTGAAGAACTTTGAGGTTCTGTTAGATAGAAAAAACGTAATTGATGTTTTGAAATTTAATTGCTTAAAATTAAGCTGTATATTTGACTCATTTCTGATAAGTAAAACAAAGAACGAATCATTAAGGTTTTTATTTTCGTTTAAAATTTTGGTATAACATTGGCATAACCATTTGTATCTCAAGCAGAAGTACAAATTGATCAGCTGAGCGTAACGTACCTTGCAATCGATACCGAGTCAAAACGAAGCAAGGAAGTAAAAAATAATCCCAGTATCGCGTCAAACTGCACCTACCAGCACGACACGCAAATACGCTTATTCCTGTTCATGCTTATCCCGAGTAAAAGTACGTATTTCGCCCTTGTAGGGTCTCACTCGCAAGCAGTCAATCGTGAAAAAGGTGAAAATATATTGACGGCCGTTTACTTTCTCCTGACCTTGATCAACGCTAATACTCGCCAAGGTATGCAAAGTCACGAACGATTTCATGTTGGCCGAACCGGAAATGACTCGGGGCTGCTAACTGGAGGAAATCAGGAAAGGAAGGTGCAGAGAATAAGGATTTCGTTTTCGGCTGTATCTACAACCAATCTGACCCGAATTTGGTTCCTTTCCGCCACTGAACGTGATGGCGGGTGGAAAATTGCTTCGATTTATTTTATTTCAAACACCATCGCATCAGTAACGCTTCCTCGAAGGGTCATCATTAGTGTACGTGTGAAAGGAACAACAACTGCTCACAATGGTACACCGTACACTGGTACTAACGTTGAAACAACCCTTAACGCATTCGTAAGGAACGGGGAAAAGAAGAAAAAAATCTAAAATCGACATTCGACAGTAATGATGGGTAACGAGTTTGGAAAAAGGAAACATGGTAACCTTAAACCGGTCCGAGGTAGGAAAAAAGGATTTCGTTCGTTCGTGATGCTTTCTCTGCTTTCTTCTCTCGCGCGACTGATAACCAAAGTTGAAATGTAACTCGACGCACTGATAGCAGGTCGGAGCATTTTCAAGGGTGCCTGAGAGCATTGGGTCATCGATAGCGCCATTCTTTGTCTCAGAGATAGTATGTTTTTTGTTTTTGTTTTTGCAACCCTTACAAACAAAAATCACACATGCTCTTTGGTATACATCCCAAGGAACAATTTTGTATTCGCTACTACCAGTTTCACTGCGTTATACACCGGCTGACTCCACATACTGAGCGGCTCTTGGTAAGATAGGTATAATACCTATCTTTTTCGTACATTGTACTGCTTCTTGTACCTTGTCGCTCTTCTGGGACTGTTTTTTCCGCTTTGATGAACACTTTATTCTAGGATTATTCTAGATTAACCTAGGATATCGTTTAAAAATGGTAAGTAAATCAAATATAATCGATCAAGGAATGTTTAATATACTGTCCATTCAAAAGTTCACAGGAAACTCATCGCAACAGCTCATCGCACAACCGTTGTCACCGCTGTCGCGGGAGAATGAGAGCCAGGCACCCGCACGGCCCCTCCTCGTTCCTTCCTCCTTCCTTTCACACCCCCTGCTCCAATGGGCCGAACAATCCTGCTATTCGGTCCACTATTTGGCCCAAAATTGGGCAATCTTTCGCTTCGTGCCAACTTCGGAACTGCTTCCTGGGATGAACGACACGAGTGCAGTTCGTACTGGTACCGAAAGATTTTCTCACTCACAATGGGATTGAATGGAACAAAACAAAAACGTTTTTCGTCATATGTTGTTTTGTACATAAGTACGTAGCTAACGCATACAATATAATAAAATTAGTTACTTTTTATACAACACAATGCCGTTTTATGTCTTGATTGTAGAAATTTCTTTTGCATACGAACTTTGGTCGTGAGACATGAGCTTATGACGAGCAAAATGATATCGTTGTGAGTTAGGTATAGTGAGTGAAGCATAGTGTCTGTTGTGTCTCAATGTATCCACTGTGATAGTGGCAGTGCAAAAAATGAAGCGCCATACAGGGTTGCTTAAGATGTTTTGTCTGTTAATCAGGATTCATTTTAGAAAACAAATTCTAAAAGCGTAGTGTTTTATATCCTGCTTTGTTCTCTATCCATACTTAAAAATTAATAATGCAATCACCATTAAAGCTAAAAGACGAGACTAACTTCCACCCATATGCTTTCTATGGTTTTTGCGTATTGTATTCGACTCGCTCGAAATAGTCCTTCTTGGTACAGCACTGTTATACAAATCACTTGAATCAGTTACATTTTTAAAGTTGGTTACAAGTTTACACCCTCTTTGTTATGTATTTTGTTTTGTAATTTGTTTTAGTTTAATATTAACATAAATTACCCTTATCCAACGTTACACCGTTTTGATGAAATTTGGTCTTCACCGACACAGGGGTTTCTTACACAATTAAGACGGTTCATTGTCAGGTCATTGCGTTCTATTTATAAGTACAAATAATGGAAATAGTACAAAGGACGATATTATTTACGAGTAGGCTTCTTAGTAAAATTTATTCCCTTTTTTAAATTGTATATTTTCAGTATTCAGGGAACGAATACTTCTTTGCACATTACGAGGCACAGTCATAATTGATAATTATTCGTTGTATTCAACACTTAGAATTAAATTTAGCCAATTTTCTTTTTTCAAGTAAAGTAAAATGCTGCACTACATTTGGAAAAATTCACAGAAAAAGTCGTTAAATAAAAAAAAAAATTCACATACAAAATTACACGAACTGTCCAAAATTTTGAGATACGTGTATCTCGAATTAGCGTAATTCGAGTTTTGCGTAACTCGGGAAATGATTGTACTCGCCAGATTAGTGTTAATTTTTGAACAAACGAGACTTGAACAAATCGAAACAAAACAAACAAACATGAACAAAACTTGTACTTTTACCACAACCACACTGTGAAAGAAGTTCAAACAAATTTCAGAGAAGAGGTTTTAGAACATATCGACGCACCCTGTAACGCAGTTGAGGTGCGCGAAGAAACAGCTCACCACGGTATGAGAATGAGCTTCTCACTACAGTCTCTCACATCGCAACGACGAAGTTTCACGTTATCCAAGTAGCTGAACGAGAGAGCAAACTCGGTTATTTATTTTTGAACCGCGTAGTCGAACGCACGCACGTGCGAGCGTCAGTTTGAAATCGAAGCCGGGAGTTTCGCCGAAACAGTAGTTACGAAGAAATCTTAAACGTAAGTGCAACACAAAACAGCATAAGACACGTACTGGGATCGTTTATTTTTTTTAAATTTGATTGCTTTAAATACGTTGTTGAATACGTGAGTGAGTGTAAGCTTAAGCCCAGTGCCGGAAATGTTGACGATGTTTTGTACGGTGCGAAAACATTTTCCAGTATGAAAGTGCACCGAAAGTTAAGGATCACCAGAGAAATAGTTACTTGCAGTTACATACGGTTTTCGGTGCAACAGCGCTGAAAAATGGTCCAAAAATAACGGCGTAACGTTCAGTGCTACGGTGTGCATGGGTATTGTGTGATTGTGTTGATCCGAGCAGCGCACGATGCAATTGGTGGATATAAAAGATGGTGGAAAGCGCATTTCGGTGAATGCGTCCGTTGTTGCGTGCATCTGCAATGGAACGGTGATTTTGTGTGGGTTTTTTTTCTTTTGTTGTTGTTGTTTTCTTGTGGCATGACGTTGTGGGGACGGGATTTTCGATGGTGAACCAAGCGACACGCTTGATCAGTGGCTGATGGCCAATCATACATATTTGAGCGTGTGTGTGTGTGTGTGTGTGTGTATGGCGGCGTGTGAGTGTATATATTGTTTGATAGAGAAACAGACGCCGCAGGGTGAAATGAAACGAAAAACAGGTTTCCAACAAGAGAGAAAGTTGCGAAAGCAACCGCAGAAATCAAACAAGCGAACCGTCGCGAACGTTGGCCTACTCGAATTGTCGCTATGTGTTTGGTGCGTTTGCTGTTTCCCTTCAAGGTGACTACGACAGTTGGCCAAAAAAAAGAAAACAGAAATACAAGTTCAAAAATTTCATTGAAGTTTCAAAAGTTACTTACTCATCCTAGCTTCATGTACTATGCGATGTGAAAGGCAAGTTTCCTTGCCAGTAAACCAAATAACAGTTAAATAACCGAAAGCATGTGGGCGACCGACTGTTTGGTCTTGCCGTTGCCAGGAGCAAGTTATGCGTTAAGTTCTATGAATGGAGCACGTTAAGTGGCGTTAGGATGAAATTCGTTCATCCGCAACGTGCCTTCGGTGAAAGGCCCGAATTCACGTTCGATGTTGTATAGCGAATTTTCTAACCAAAAAATCCACCCGTCAGCAAACGACCAACGATAGTCGTTCTTGCAATGGGGGTCTTC
Organism: Anopheles marshallii; assembly: GCF_943734725.1. Lineage (NCBI taxonomy): Eukaryota > Metazoa > Arthropoda > Insecta > Diptera > Culicidae > Anopheles > Anopheles marshallii. The sequence continues at coordinate 49,600,613 of NC_071326.1, read as the reverse complement.
ATCTCATGTACGATGGGCATCCTATTCGGTGGGGAGTGTCTGTTTTACCCGGAACGACCGAAAAGGTCCGTAATCATTGGGTAGAGTGTTTGGTTGTGCGCCTTCCCGGACCGGGCAAGCTGGCAACTGTTTCCAGCCTTTCCGAAATGATGCTGCTGAAAAAGGTTTAAGTAACAAAGGGAACCGAAAAGTCGGTGAAGCTGTGGTTTGTGATATCTTGTGTCGACGTAGCTTGTGTTCGTTGCATGGCTGCGTAGTATGCAATTTATGTTGCAGTTTTTTCGTTGTCTTTTTGCTGCCACAGATTGCGGCAAACTGTAAATTCATGCATTCATTTTATCAGTGCAGAATAATTGACTTCTGATATTGGTGGTCATTCAATACGGTTGTGGTTACAGTACAAATTGCAATGTTACATTTCAAATGCTGACAATGGTTATTTCAAACATGTTACATGCTTTGGTAGGGCGCTGCAATTAAAATAGACATTTCATCTTCATCAAAGCTCAATGGATCAAAAGGCTTGATGAATTGCTATCGATTTGTTTCTGCTTGCATCAGCATTGTAATGCGCTTTATCGCATATCGATACAAATGTTGCTTTTCCACTGCGTAAGCTCAGCATCAGTTTTGATCGCTTACCAACACTTTTACCAATGCCCATTAGATGCGCCAACACGGCGCGGACCGGTGCCACACCAGGCGGACGACTCTTTCACTTTCTTTTACGCTTGATTGGCTGCAATTTCTTCACAACATACAGGCTGCTCATTTGCTTTCAAATCATAACCTCCCGTCGAACGCCCCATCGGTTTTCGCAGTTGATGGTGACTACGAAGCTTAAAAACAGTGAGATGAATCGTGGCTTGGTTTGAGGTTTTTGATGGGTTTTTTTTCTTAATCAGCAAAGTGTAATCATCATTATGGTACCGGTGTCCTATCGGCAACCATCGGCCAACGCCATGCAGCGCCATGAAGCCCTCGAATGGAAACTTCCCACCCCGCCCATACCAACGCACGCGGCCTCGTTAAAGGTTGATCATCATCGAACCGTCTCCGCCGTCATTATCGGTGCTCATCTTCTGCTCCCGGTATCATGGGTGAGGCCATATTCCGTGCTTTTTTGTTTCACACCGTTTGCCGTATCTTTCTAAACCATCGGCATTTCGTTATGCAAAGTTAAGAGTGCGCGGCCTGTTTGCCTATCGCTCCCTCCCCTCCCCCCTCCATACCCATTTGCCTGCAGATTGAATATTGATCAGTTTGGAAAAGCCAAAATTTAAAACCGAAACACCAACCACGGGGGAAAAAAAACAAACGTTCGTACTGATCGCGGAAAAAGGCGGAAAATCTTGCACACAAAAAAAAAGCAAATAAACCCACGAAAGGCTCTGTGCACTGTAAAACGATGATGCATAAATAAACTGTGAGAAGCAAAACGAGGTTGTGATGTATCAGCGGCGTGCGATTTTGCTGAAATTGCAGAAATAATGAAATCGAAAACCCAATCGCGAAGGCAACCGAAAACATGAAATGAAAATTTACAACGAAAGAGAAAGGGCTTCGAAGAGCATGATGCCACAGTGATGGATTGAGATGCTGGGAGTTCCATCTTGATAGAAAGAAGCTGTGCGTGTGCGTGTGTGTGTGCAGAAGACAAAAAAGGTTCCAGATTCCTGCAAACGAATTACCGTGGAAGGGCGCATTGAACCACAGGCAAAAAGAAAATAAGGCAAACTTAGCTTACTGAAGCTGAAATGCAAAAAGAAGAACGCATCTCAGACATCGCGGAGCCTTGAAAATCGATGAATTGATTATTGATTATGATTAAAAAGTGAATTTCATAGTTTCACTGTTCCATGGTGAGCAACTTTTTTATTGTGGTGTAATCGTTAATCGTTCCGGATCGACGAATAAATTTTCCGATGAAGTTAAAATAACCGCGTAAAATAAACCATGCTGCCAATAATAACGCGAGGGTTTAAATTAAAATATTCCACACGGCTGGAGATCACCCGCACCAAACGTTGCCCGACTAAAAACAAACTTGTTTCCATCTCATTTAATCACGAGCGAACGCTTATCAATCGGTTCCGGATTCAATGGGTGTGTACGTGTGTGTGTGTGTGGCTGTGCAACCTCGTTTGGTTCCACTTTTCGTGTTTATGTTTCGTTTGCATGTTTTTCTGCTTCCATATTGAAACGTCGAAGTGAGAGTTTCCAGCGTGTTTGTTCCTACCCATGTGAGCCCATCGCGACATGATTTGTGTTCCTTTTCCCCCGTTTATTTTCCCTTCCAGTTAGTGTTGCGTGTGAACTAGTGCTGCAGATAAGAAAGTTGTGAATTGGTAGTGTAAAGAGGTGAGAAAAGCAGAATAAAATTCATGAAATAGCAAAAAGAAAGCACAAACCGTACCGGAACGCAAACGGTGCAAATACAAAAAAGCACAAGGAAAAAAGACGCAAATCAAACAACCGAGCGGCTTATTAGCAGGGAGACTACAAAGCAACGAACGAACGAACCATCGTGTCGATTCCGGAACTACGCGGGCAATCCGGAACCAGCGGAACCAGCTCCCTCTTCTGTATCACAAGCGAAAGGAATAAAATCCAATCAATACGACAGATATTAGCGGTGTGGCTTTGTCCCAAGCAAAACAGTGCGCCGTCCCGCCAGCACACAGCAGAGAAAGGTAAGTGTTGCATTGAATATTCGTTCGGAAGGTTGACTCGTTGGGGTATGGTGATTAAATTTTGTCCTTTGTCTCTCAATTTCCTCCGCATTAACCACAAAATGGCTTACATTCTTCGACACGATATCAGTGTGACATCGTTTTGTAGACCAGGAAAGTGGGTCGATCCGGTCACTTTTCCGCTTTTTCCGCAGCCGACATAATCAGAGACATCACAATATGCGAAGGAGCAAACAGAAAGGAATGCAAGAGCTTCTAGCGTTCATTAAGTCAGGAGAGTATTTTTTACCCAACAATTTAACGGACCATACCAAAGGTTAGTGGGTTACTAAGTTTATGTCTAGCACACAGTCAGTCCATTACTGGAAGGAGGAGCAGATGACATACGAACCATCAATGGCCGGAATCATACTCTAAGCCAGTTTTTTTGTATGCGTTTTGACGTTTCCAGGCTTAACCGCTTACAGCTCGCCATACAAATGACAAGCCAAGTTAAGCCTATGAAAAATAGGATAAGATTGGTTTCCTAATGAAAGCAGCTGATCAAGGCTCGACAAATGTCAAAATAAAGAATTTTGCCAGCTGGTCTGAACAAGGTAAGGTCATGTTTCCCTTGTGCGAAAATGTAAACTCAATTTTTGAACTAAACAACTGAAAAAAGGATAATTTTTAGTAATCATACTTATATATATTTTTTTTAAATGAATTGAATTGAAAATAACATTTCTTTAATCGATCGATTGAAGGAAGTCAAAATCTAGGCACGCCATTTTTGGTTTTCTTTGACTTCATTTACACGTGGCGCGATAGTCAGTATTGCGTGCGGGGAATTGGTCCGGATGGGATTTTGGCACGGTCCTGTCTTGTGAAGACTTATACACCACAGATCCGGCCCGAACAATGGTTTTAACCCTCCAAAATATTCTCTCCATTCTATAGAGTATCTAATGAATTGAATTTAATTCGATCTGATTGGTTAGCATTCACAGGAATACAGACGCGATAATTTTTACATTGTAAAGCTGTGCTACATTATCCTTTTGCTATTCGTATGGCATGGCGTACCAACACGTATCGGTCCGGCCACCTGGATACGGTCGATGGAAAATCAGTTTGAATGGGAGCTCGGAAAAATTCGATTATCGTTCACCACGGGTAAAAATGTCGCCTTCATAAAAAAGGGTCGCCTATTGCGATTGTAGCATCCGCAAACTGATCCACTTAGATTCACTATTTGTACAACGTTACCTCTCACCCCGATCCTTGGCATGCACGATTCTGGAACACCTTTTGTTATGCGCAACCCTCCCGATAAGCTTCGAAGTTCGAACCTTCACCCTGAGCGCAACGAAGAGCATCCGATAGCAGATCGTCTTGAGAATGGAGTCGCATTTCTTTCACTTTTGTAAGATGAAATAAGAAGAAACAGGCAATCTTGCACCAAATTCGGCCTCTTCGCAGTGTAGTTCCTGTGGCGGAAAAATACAGTCATTCTGACGCTGGCATTTTCTTTTGCTACAATCTTTTCTCAAAAAAAAAAATGCCCCGATGGACCCATCCGGTTTGGATTGTGAAGCAGCTCCGGTTGACTGGTTTGGAATTGGCATCTCGGCAAAAAAAAAACCCCCGTACTCCGGATGCCGTCGATGCGAGAAGGCTGTAAGAACAAACAAATTCCTGCTCTTCTTTGCTACCATCACGAACGCATTTGCGCCATTCCGTTATCAGATGCTGACGGGGTCGCGTTTCCCTTTTGCCGTGAACAAAACATCCTGGGACCACTTTAGACTTTTCTTGCTTGTTCCGTTTATTTATTTTTTGTCGTTGTGCTGAGTACACACTCGGCTTCCGTGCCGCTGCTGCTGATAACGGTTGGTTCTGGTTAGAGCGCGTCGACCAGAGCGGAAAAATCGCCCCCCGAAGGGCGACTGTCTTCCGGAGCGCCAGTCCAGCGGAAAAGCTGCAGTAATTTTGACGTTACAAGTCCCGCGAGGCCATTTTCATTTCACAAACTGCTCCAGTAGGAAACGCACAAATGATGAACAAATCAGGGAAGTGGCAAGTTGAGAGAGAGCTAATGTGGAAAAGTGTGGAGAGCATTATGCTGAAATAACTGCCGAATGGTACCGAAAAGGTCTGGAGGAATATTTATGCTCATTGAAGTTTGTTAAGTTACGAATTGTTCTCTAATAAGGGATTGTGAAGGAAGTCAATATAGTGACTACCATTTTGTTTATAAGAATTAGAATATGAAATTTGTTCAATTAAAGTTTTTTTTTTCGATTTCGATATAAATATAATTACAAACTGCATGTGTTCGAATATGTTTCGGATGACACCAGTTAGTAAGACGGCGTTTTACCCTTTTTTTGGCCTGACCGATGACTACAAGGTTCAATTAATTCAATAAAGAAACTGCCAGGGACGATCAAATTTATCAAATCAACGAAATATATTTTTTTCCTCTGCTTGCTCCTGGCTTGGGTTGACTCACCCAAACAAAGACTCCCAATCCCAGCAAATAATGGTGGTCCTTCGCAATGTTTGAGTTTTGGAATGGACACACAAAATGACTGTCCCCACGATCGTTCCAAAGGGCAATGAATGACTTTTGGGGCCAGCTCGTAAGTCACCTATTATTACAAACTCTACCATTAGTCAGGGCACGGTATGCGGACAAAGTAGAACAAGGCAAGTCAGGAAATGAAATACGGAAACCGTTTGGGAGAGTGTTTTGTTTTCGAAACAATAACAAATCCGCTAAGGAAACAAAACGAAATAATGAAAAATAGCGGAAAGACGGCAGTTGCCGTATGGCAGGCGTAGCGCATTGTACACTTGGACTTCTGTGTATATTGATGAGGAGATGTGCTATATTAAAAACAATAACAAAAAATCAGCTTGATGTCCCAAGCCTGAGTTGGATGCCGCAGCAAGGACCTTTTTGTTGCTGTAGGAGTTGTTTACCTGCGTAGTATTTTCCCAACCTAATGAAGCATTCAGTTGACCATTTATTATCACCCAAGGCTTACCCGACTTGGGGTACCCTTTTCCCTCAATAACGCGTGAGCACAATTCCCATCATCAAATTCTACACTCCCAGCACCGGTTTCCGAGCAGGGGGTTTCAACAAATTGCCATTACCTTTGGCAGCAGCATGTCCTCTTGAGTGTGTTGAAATTGCGTCCCACTTGAGTTTGCAGTTAATTTGATCAACGATGTTCAAACGAAAATGCTTTCAAAGGTTCTAAAAATACGGTCACAAAACGGAAACGAACCTACGTAACGTGGCAAAATTCGTGGACGGAAGAATGGTAATCATATTTTAGAAATTAATGTGATAATTTTAATGAAATAATTTACCTCCGCCCCGGCAGCAGGCTGGATTTGCTTCGTTCTTTTTCCAAGCCGCACTTTCAGCAACATTTGCGTCATTTCGTTTCAGAGAAACGAGAGCTCGCCCGCATCGTCTTTATTTGGAGGAGCCAAATGTGTCGGGATCTGGCATTTGCCAGAAGTTTCTTATCCCCTGACCGAACCGGTGATTAACGGACCGGCCATATTTACGCGAGGTCATCAATTTCGGTCTACCGTCCGGGTTGGCGGAGCCCGGGACGTAGTTGGCCGGTGGTTTTCTCCCGCAACACCCGTAAATGCGTGTTGTTTGCCCAGGCTCTTAGGCGCAATAAACACTGATAAGTAGAGATCGCGCTCGGATATCAATTTTCCTCCCATTTTCAGTCCGCACCGTTGCTGCCTGCTGGCCGAGAGCACATGTGCGCCGGAGGCACATTGTACGATAGCTTTCTAACGTAACCGAACCTTCCGCAACATTTTGGGTAATTTTTGTCATGGTGGGAGATTCAGTTTTCTTTTCGGGGGGGAGGGGGGTGGGAGGCGTACTTTGTCCCCCCCATGTCGTGTGTACATAATATTTTTTTATTGGAGCGTATCGCATCGCCAAGACGAATTTCGCGAACAGCCCAACCATGGACCATGGATTTGCTGGTGCTGGCAAGCGAACGAGCTGTGGCGTGGTACATTCAGTTGATGATGGTTTATGGTACATACGTTGCCGGAAATCCTGCGTACACAAAGAGACGATTTTTATAGAACCCCATTGCACGGTGCGGAGAGGTCGCAAACAATCTTGGGACGTAGCGGAAAACGGCGCACGAGGTGGCAGAATGCCGCCGGAAGCTTATCTTTCCCGCTGGTTGGATTCACTGGTAATGGAATGGAACGTGTCTGCAGGCAAGGCAAACAGCGTCATGTCGGAGTCATCTCGTAAAGTGCACGAGATAGCCATGGTAACGCATCACACACTGTGGGTTACATACGGTTGGTGCGAAAAGGAAAAAAAATCGGTTTTTCGAGCTAAGAGAGAAAAAAGCGATCCGGAGCACATATTTATTGCAGTGCGAAAGTGTTTGTCCCCAAATAGACGTTGTTTAAAATTGCATTTTCTGCGAAGACGTATCATTTCCTATGCCGAGCGCTTGTGGAAAATACACGCCGTGAATAGGATGTACCTTCCACCGATTTCACGCTCCGCGTGTGTGCCGTGCTTCACGAGTAAAAGCTCACGTGTGTCGATGATGCAGCAGTTTTCTGCTGGACGTACCTGTGAAACATCGCAGCAATATTCGCCATCATCGTTTCATTCCATTCAATCGTTTCCCTCAAGTGTTGGGCGTCGAGTTGCAAACTCACGCGCTCTATTCAATGCCCTTTGGAAGATAGTGGCTTTGGATGATTTTTTGTTGTTGTTGGAGAATGTCAATTAAATTGCTAGCGCGAGTTCGATCCACACGAGAAATTGAACATGTCACTGAAGAATTAAAAAAAAACCGTACAAGTTCTGTCATAACCATGAATCCTTTCGACGGTAACAGTGTTAAGCAGTCCGGGAGGATTACATTTCATCGCCGTTCAGACGATGAAAATTGTCATCACCATTGGAAAAGTTCCACAACCGCTCCAATTCTACACTGACACCTCGTTTGTTGCTGGTTGCCCTCGTTCGAGTAAAGTTTTTCAATAATTTCCCCATCCAAGCAAGCCCCGATATACCGAACCCCCCATATACGTATGGGCAAAGTGAACCCGTATTTATTTATGGGTTTCCAAATAGGTCAAGAAAAACAGCCGACAGTTGATATTGAAGAGCAGCGTTTCCACGGCGAACGCGCGAGAGCGACACATTCTATGCTGCCAGCTGGACATTTGTCTTGTTCGGTCACCATCAAACGGGAGACAACTCTGGCGTCCGGGTGTCCTATGGTGCTTTTGTTACATTCATTCATTCAGCCACACGCACACAATCGCAGTATATGCGAATAGCAATATGAACCCTTTTTTCAAGTGGGGCTGGCGCCTAGTTGCTTGTGAAAGGATGATCCGATGCCGTATTTCCGTGCGTGGTCCTTGTGCGATGGCAAAATAATGAAGCGTTTGTAGCGGTGTGGTGCTGGCCGGGTATGGAGCGGCAAGGATTCGAGATAAGCCACGCTTACTGTGCTAGCCCTGCGGTATGATAAAACCATTATGATGGACGCTTACAATAGTATACCAGCTAGGAGTACTGCATGTGTTCACATGTGGCAGTAGCAAATTTAGACGTTAAAACATTGAATACACCATTGAGCATACCAGGGGCAGTATAATTTTATGATTTTCACTGTTTTTACACTTCATTAGAATACATATTCTGATTTTTTTTATTCGGAGAATACTAAAAATATATTTCGAACATGATATTTTTCGAACTGCATACTATATTTAAATTAATTTGATAAAGCTTTTGTAGAATAGAAAAAAACTAGTTTTCTCAAATGGTTATCATGGTTATAACGACTACAACTATCTTCTTATCTTTATTTCTATCATTATAAACACATTGGTACGCAACTGTTTACGCTCGCTGGTCGACGAGTACGCTACCGTTTATACCAGTTCCATAGTTCACTAAATGCTGTAATGGGAAAACATGTAATAAGCGAAACGTATACTGAGCGCCAGATCACATTTCCACTAAATTTACAGCATACATGCAGATGATATCATGTTCAAAGAATCATGCTACATGATGTATGATTTTAAAGCATGTTTCCGTCGTTATTAAACCCTATTATTGAATGTACCACGTCCTGTCGCATACCTTTTCTGCCAAGGGTGCGGTTTAGAATGGTCAGAGACATGCACATCGTGTTCAATGAAAGGCAGTATTAATGGTCGAATTTCCCATTAAGCTGTTGGCTGTAGGGGAAATGTGTCGAGGGACACATAAAAATTTATGTTTCATAAAACTCCATCCTGTCGAACGATTCTGGTTGTGGAGTTGGAAGCAGTATGCGATGTTGCATACGCAATGTAATCGTTCGTGGAATGTACGATGGCCATGTACTGGTTTGTATGCAAAAAAAAAGTAGCTAAGTCAACATTTCTTTCGAGGATGTTCCATGCGCCTGTCAAGTATGTAGCGAGCGCTATTACTAGCATGCCGGACAGGTTTTAATTAAGGAAGAATCGGATAAATTCAAATTGGTTTTTCGACAATGCTATGCAATGGCATCGAACAGGAGGTCCTGTATTCGAGTCCGAGATTTGCATTTGCTAGCCAGGATAATGGTTTTTAGTTGGAACAATACGAGTCGATGGGTGCTTCCGTTGTTCATGGTGTATAGCAAATCCTAATACTTCATAACACATTTGTGTGTTAACATATTTATATCTAACATTTTAGGAACGTTCGAGTTCCCCGCTGCTGCACAATGGTATGAGGTCAACTAGACATCCCAAAGGGATGTGGCGAAACAATAGCCTAGACTGCTCCATTATCAGACGTTGGCCATTTTGCAACGTTGTACGAGAATATTGACATCCGAATACGACGCCACGCATAGCTGATTCTTCAGCCGGTCATTTGACTGTCGCAGTTGGTTTGCTGTAACGCACCGACATCACGAAGACCACCGTCGGAAAACCGAACAACGAAAAAGGGCACGAGTTTCTGCTCCATCAATTCGACGCGCTTGACGTATCCTGCCAGTCGATGCCGGTTTGCTATTCTCGTTTCGGGTGATAACGAGCGCACGAAACGTCACCGGTAAGCCTTTGAGAAAGTTGTTGGACTGCTGGCCCATGGTTGGGATACTTCATTAACGTAACCGGTAGCACTCTTTGCCTTTGGGAGCCCCGGGTTGATCCCTAATAACCGTTTTTCTGCCGGATCGCACTCAGCCCACACGACGCGTCTTCCGCGGTGCGGTAATATGAATTATTCATGGAGCCAAGGATAAGATTGCCCAAACAGTGGTGGTGGTTTTGCTCTCTGCTGCTCCGACCCTGGTGTGGCCACCAGAACCACAGTCCTCGTGGGGTTCTCGACCTTGGCAAAAGTCCTCTCACGAAGAACTTCTTCGACGAGCGCTTCGATCGGTTTCGAGTGGCCGGGGGATCCTTTCGAGTGTGTGCCTTTTGCGTCGAGAAGTACTTCTTGAGAAGAACGGAACGGCTAGCTTGGTATGGAAAGAGCTTGAGGCGGGCTGCTGGCGAAGAAGATACTAATGCTTAAGCTGCTCGCAGGACAGTTATGAAAAGTTTTTCTTCAAAGTTGGAAGAAAATTTGTGTTAGAAATAAATGTATTCATGAACAGACACTGCACCAAAGTTTGTGAATATGTAGCAAATTTGTTTACTTGTTTATCAAAAAGTTGCACTGTGATGCTCGCTGAACATTCATGAATATACTTTTTATCTTTATTCTCGAACATTCGTGTTTCATACGCTAAAAATCACTGCATTGTATTCCGATCACTTGTTTTTCTTATAAAAATTGAAAAGTAATCAGTTATGAATGTTCATGCAAATAACATAAAAATTGGTTAGTTTTTTGTTTTCCGTTTCATATATCTCGTATACTTTTTTTCGTGGGTTTCATACGTATCGTTGACCCGATTTCCGCACATTGGATTTAACATTTCTTTTTTTCCATTTTAAAAACCGTTGCATTGGAGCATACAAATTGTGGCAGCATTATGGCTGCGTTTATTTTTTCGTGTTCCGCTGGCGGGGTTTTATTTTTCCCGTTTTGCTCTCAGGTTTGTAACATTGTTTGCGCCGAGAAAATGATATTCAATGGATATGCAATATTTGTCATTTTTGTCAACAAACTTTGGGGTTTTTTTTTAGTACATTGTAGCTCGAATGTAAAATGTTTAAACTTTCAAAATATGATGTCACACATTTCTTTGCAAATCGTTGCAGTCTTATCGATTGATAAACTGATGAAAGAAACAATCAGAAAATGACAATTTATTAGCCGGAAATTTTATTCCTACCAATTTAAATAACGCACATTTTGAACGGCAATTGCGAACACATTCCACCACAAACCAAGAATTTTAATGGAAACATTATTTATTACCATGCTAACAATTGCATACTTCACGCTGTTTTGCTTCTAATTTACTTCAACCCATGTTTTTGTCCGTATTTTGTCGTGAATGATTTTATGCTCCCGACAACGAGATGCCATTTTCCCTGCCACCAGTTGTGGTTTTCCGCGTCGTCTGTTTCCTTTCCAGGGTCGGAAGCAATAATGGCTGAGTGAAATTAGTTTCCCCCCTGGAGCTGTTCATAAAGTATCAATCAACGTTCTCGTTGATGGAAAGCTACGGGGAAGCAGAGCGAGATTCGTCTTGCGCTTGCTTCTTGGAGGTACGCGAATCAAAAGCACTTTTCCTGAATTTGTCGTTAGTAATTGGTTTAGTGGAAGGAGTGCGAGTTTTAACTCATCTTATTCCGATTGATTCCACCGCTTTCCATCTGTGCCAAACGAATGAAACCCCCGGAACATGAGGTGTAGCAAAAAATTGGCTGAAAAAGTCTAAAAAAATGCATTAAAGTACTTTTAGACTTTTCCTTCGTTATGTTATTGAACGATTTTTTTTTTATAAAAGAACTTAATTTTTTAACAGATTGTTGTTTTTCTATGCTATTTAAAAAAACTACATCTCTTCCTGTGTCAAATTGATTTATGTTTATGACTATGAAACATGTTTTCATACAACGAAGCACATAAACTACGGTTTATGTTGTGTTTATTATCTAAACTGTACAAGTGATGTAGATACAACCAGCAGTCCTTCCATGATAGCCAGTTTTTTTTCTTTTTCGTTTCATTTCATATCCTTTCCACTCACATCCGGCTTTATTTCATTTTAACCTATCGTTCATGCCTGGGAACGTTTGAGTAAGGAAGGATCTCCAAACGGCAGCTCTCGTGCAGAGTGCCTGAAGAGTGCTTTGTCAGAGCTGGAATTGGATGAAAAAGATGAAAGCAAATCGTTAAGCAGGTGAGTCAAGTGCACTCACCCGCCGGTCCCTCCAAACCGGCTCGGTAGAAGGTGTTCGGATGGAGCGAAAGCAATTCACTGCAAGGCACCAAGTCAGAAATAACAAGCACTTTTTCGTACGGTTGCCGGTTTCGGTTCGGGATACGCAGTACAGTAAGCATCGGGAAATACCACCATGGCAGCGATCGGTGTACTTTAGGATGCTGCTTCATTTGAAAAGAGATATTATTATGCTACTATTACGTACCTCATTCAATTTAAAACCCCCTGCTCATTCGCTCTCTCCTTGACGCTGATATCCGCTGGTACCGAGCGACGAGATTCACCCGGAAACCTTTAATATGGGGCTCCACTGTACAGATCCTGGCGGGTTGTTCCGGAAGCTCGGCTTGACGGTTGCCGAGTACGTAAATATGGGAAAATGCGATAAACCCATGTTCAGTTTTGCTTTCCGTTGAGTCGATACGGGCATAAATCTCGCATAAAATTGGTAAACCATAATTCAGGTGTAGATGTTGCCACAGCACCAAAAACCAAAGCTCCAAAATCCGGCCATCCCTTGCGCCATGCGTATGGAAGATACACAGCATCCGTTTAAAATTAGTGACGCATGGTTGCGGCTCTGCTGATTGACCTTGAATACATAATAAGGGATGTTGCCTTATAGCGACTTTACGTTGTCACACTGATTTCGGTTATTTTTTGAACGATCAAAACGCATGAAGCCTGTAAACGTACAGCTGAACGTTTCGCTCGACATGGTTCAATTGTGGTGGCGATCGGAGGACTGGGCAAATCTCGACCGAATCCATTTCCGGGAAAACATTACATCAGCTTTCCCAATGTTTACAACTGTTACAAATCATTTGCAGCGCTCAATCAAGCCGTTAGAACGGTTAAATTGTTCCCGTTCTGTAAATAGAAGAAACGTTACACTGTTCGCAACTGGTCCGTGCCGTGCCTTGCTAACGATTGAGTTTTCTCTTACCCAAAGATTCGTTCACCAATCACAGTCACGTACTGAAAGTGGGACGAAACTTAATTACACTCATTGCATTAAATACGTGTCGGCAGTAGTGACTGAGATGGGTTTTCAATCTGCCTGCTTACAAGCACTTAACTAACGAGCAGTTGCATGCGAATCGTTCGTTGTGGAGTTGTGGACTGTAATCCCAGACGTATGTTGCACTTGGTTCCTTTTCACTGTTGGCACTGCAAAATGGATGGTAGAGAACACTCTTGTAAAGTTCAACTGCCAAGGAAGATGGCATTCTTTCCCTCATTCTACGAGATGCAATGGTGGTGAGTAGGATCAGTGGATGTTACATTGATTTGTTACGTTGGTAGATTTATTTCTTCTCCCAATGTCGATATGATTTAAGCTCGATAAAACCAAGCTGCAACTTACAGCAAGAACAGTGGATCTTTTAAGTGGAATTGGGGTTACGTACGGTCTCATAAATTCTGGACAAGCAATTACAAATTTCTCTTCTCTGGAAGTTCTTCTCTGGAACTGTTTTGATTGTCGAGTTGCTTATAGTATCGTCTTAGCAGTACACGTTGTTGAATTCCGAATCTACTATCTATAGCTACGTACCAGTAGCAAAAGTAGCTGTTCTATTTGCGGTGTTGTCAAAATCACGATTAATGTAACATCAAACGTCATCCAATTTGAATATTTTTCTCACTTCTTTCCATATACGTTCTTATGCACTTAAAGTAAAGAATAAGTAGCTGTAAGGTGCTAGGGCTGCCCGGTGACATGATGGTAGCTCATTCTCATGACGTGACCAGCCCAGCCTGGCGAGTCTAATAGAGCTCGTCATTTTAGCGGTTTTCCGATTGTCCTTCCACACATACAGGGCCAAAAATTCTTCTGAGCGTTCGAACGCGACTAAGAGGTTTTCGTCAGTTTTGCTCAATCCTTTGGTATGCATCCGCTACGTAGAGGAGCCGTAAACCAATGATGTCTATGTCATCAGCGTATGCCAAGATCAGGATTGACTTATAGAAGATGGTTCCCGAAGTTTCCACCCCTGAGTCGCGGATGGCCCTCTCTAGCGCTAGGTTGAAGAGTAGACAAGCTAGCCCATCTCCTTGGCGCACACCCTTGGTGATAGCAAAGGGTTCTGAGAGTTTTCCATCCACCATCACCTGGCGTGTGGCGTGGGTCATTGTCATTCGTATTAGTTTTTCAGGGATTCCAAAAGAGCTCATTGCGTCGTAAATTTTTACCTTGGCTATGTTGTCGTATGCGGCCTTGAAATCGATGAAGAGATGGAAGGAGTGTAGCTGCTGCTCCACCATCGTCTTAAATATCTGGCATAGTTGATAATATTCGTTTTTAGAGCGATCCACCGGACTGACTATCCAGCTACGTGTAAATAAAGTCACAGAAAACCGGAAATGCAGACCTCTGGACTTCTTGAGGTTGTTGTGTGCCGATAAAGAAGAAGTAAGGTGCTTACGACACTACATATTGATTTTATTCAAGAAACGATTATTCATGGCAGCATCATCTGTTACGTACCAGGCATTATTAAAGCATCAGCGAACAATTCTCTACCTTTGGAACATTGTTTTATGTTTACGATGCGACAAACAGCAATCTCTTTATTGCCACCCATTAACAATGATCATTATCGTTTCACCTGCGTCTGCGACGTTCAGAACATTATCATCCTGTTCATTGTCATTTTATTGTGGCATTATGACTTTCGCGCTTTTCTTACTTCTTCGCTCCGAACGTAATGTGTGCGAAATTGAGGTTAGAGCGTTGGGAGCAACCTGAAGCTTTCTTTGCCTTCACCGCCAAACCTTGCTAATTGGTGTGTTTGGTAGCGTTTCCGCTGGGCTGATAAAACCAGCCGGTAATCATCGTATCGTACCTTTGGTAAACCACAAATCTGTCTTCATTTCGTTCGTAATTCGCCGAACCCCACGTTTGTTGGTTCACGTGTCGCGCGCGCTCACCATTGCTCGTCGCTCAATCGCAGATGGGCGACAACATTGATGTTAATCCAGCGCAAATCGGAACATAATCCATACCCGTGGGAGTGTGAAAGCTTTATACTAGGATGAGCACGTACCCGAAGGACCGCTTTGTGTCAGCTAATGTGAACGGAACACGAATGATTGAAAATGTTCGCATTTTATTACGCATCCGCTAATGGTCGGAGGCTGAAGAAACGGGCAGCGACACTCAGCAAGATTAGGCTCATCGCGTGAAAATTGAACTAGCGTGTGCGTGGTGCTGTTCGCACTTTGCGTACAACTCATCAAAAGCGCATTATCGGTATTGGATTGCCCCGGGCGGCTGTCGCGTTTAATTAAATGTCACGGTGCCGCCACTTTGCTGTTGCGAGCAGAAGGCAGGAGGATGACGTACAGAGAAAGCGATGCTTTATTATGCGAGAAGCGTGCCAGAATACTAGAGAACGATTGGTTAGATGAAAGCGATTCTATTGATATGGGCCATTGATTGACAGGGCTACAAGGGACACACATAAGTTGGCATATTTATCAGTATAAAGCAGTCATCTCATTTTCCAAGGAGAGCATTTTCCTGTTGCAGTTGGTATGTAGGAGCAGCAGAATGGTTTTGGGAAATATACCAATTTTACTCTCGTTTTCTATTACCATTGCAATCAAATCATTTCGTTCTATGACGTAATGCAATTATAGTAATGCAATAGGAAACGTCGCTATTTGCCTAAAGTTTGGCACGAATATTAATATTGATAAGTAAAGGTTCGTTTAATTATATTTTTTTGGATAACGTAATTAGTGTAGTAAAGTAATTGTTGAATTTATGTTGTACTGATACACATACTCACCTCATTTACGGCAGCATGCTTAAGAACAAGTTCATTGCTGTCCCGCATAATATTTAGATTTTCTCCGGTCATAGAAGCTCCCATGCTCCATGCAGCATGGCCTCGTTATCGCAGTTTCCCTGTTTTTCCCCATCTTTCGTTCGCAAGCACCGGCTTTGTTACGTGAATACATTACCCGTATGCCTAGATTTAAAGCTCGCGATACCCGTTAGTTCCCGGCCGACTACTTTCGTTTTCTTTCCGCCAAGCTTCGCGCCTACTTGTCGACGATGTGCCGCGCATTCCTGTTGGTGGTCCGTCTTGGTGGTGTCAGCCCCGATGGCTTCCGACACCCCGACCAACAATGAATGAAACGCCTAGCGCGATGTAAAGTGTGGGCAGCAGCTATCCTACGCTACACAAAGGGAGTTTAATCTTATACGATTTCATCCGTTCCTTCCCTTCTTGCGAGCGACGTCGGCCAAAGGCACCAATAAAGTGGATGTAAGCGAGAAGAATTAATGGTAGCTTCTTTTTGGACGGTCGTTTTCTTTCCTCGTGCTCCATAGAAACCCTCTTCAGTTTCACAGTTCAAAGGTTATGATGCTCCATCCGAGGGCTTGCATGCACCGAACCGTACCGTGACCCCGACTGACACACTCAACCTATCCGACAGCGTTTGTGTTGGAAACGCCATCCTCTGGCTGCCATCTGTATGTTACGCGCTACTCCCGTCCTAAGACTTTGTCGGCCATGTCTAGCGGGAGCAATAAATTGATACCGTAGAATTACAATGAAACGCAGACAGTGTCCGTGTACGTTTGGCCGGGGTGTGATGGTCTATCTCATTGAGATTCCTGACAGCATAAGATCCCGGAACGCTTAAGAGTGGCCACATTACTAATTGGTAGGATTCTCGAATGGCTTCTTGCGGTGTTCACTTCGGGGACACTTTCTTTCGGTTTGAGCGGGAACCTTTCTAAGAATGCGGGACCCGGAGCCCGTTTTCCATGTTGGAGCGGACACCTCTGCAAGATGGGACCGTGTGTAAAGAACCATTTTTATAGCCCATACGAAACGAGCTACCAGGAACGGGAATAGTTGTCCACGGCGTGCCATAGCGTGTGACATGTAGGGAAGGGCCTTTTGCTGCAAGTAATGCGGAACAACCAGTTCGACTGATCCGACACGATGGGTTCACGGGAACGTGTTTCGCTTATTAATGGCCGTGTCTTATGAGTGGTTTGGGCTTCCGTCGTTACCACCGGACGCTTAAGCTGTGAAATCTTTCCATCCATCCGTGATCAGTGCTCCCGTTCGGCAGGACAAACCCGGTAAGCGAAAGCACGTGGAAACACAAACATCATCGAGCCGTTGTATCGTTAGCATAACAATTTGATGAAATCCCTTCGTTACAACGACGTGCGGTGGTTTATTGAAACAGAAGCCAAGCATAAGCGAGGGCGTACACGCATCCTTTACTGCTGGTTTTTCATTTATTTTTGGTTGTTTAAGGAAGCACAAATAGCTCTCGAACCACGACGGTATGAGCTTACCCGGGTGATAATTTGTGTAACTCTACATCACCAGTGCCATCTTTACCGCCAGCATCAACCTCCGGAACAACAGCAGCAACCAGTGATATGCTATTGAGCGATTGAGTGTGCGGCTGGTGCGTTGGGGACTTTGTTTTCCTCTTAGAAAGAGCTTTGCGTAAGCACCAGATTTGCTGTACTTGGGACGCCCGGAGTGATCTCATAATTACATCCCTTGGAAATGTGCATAAATTGCGAATGGTTTTAAGCACATCTTTGCAACGGGGGAGCAAGTTGATTAGAAGCCTTGCCGTTCATGTTGATTCAGCATCGAGAGATCCTGCTTTGCTCTGGCGCGATCCGATTCGCAAGAGGAGCTGCTTATGCATCCGGGCGACTGCGATGTCTCGCTTTCCATTTGCATTAGATTATAAAGTTTGTATATGGAGTGGGTTAATGTGGATGCGCGTCAAGCATCTACCGTTTTCTGTCAGCCCATTAGCGCAACTCTCACGGTAAATGCCTATCGTTAGAAATGATAAATCAACACTTACTCTACGTGTACGAGGTCACGTTCCCATGCAGGGCGATTAGGAACGCTCTCTGGAGAGTTCCTTGCTTGTGTGAAATAAATTCTCCACTCAGTCAGAGGTGAACCTTGGCACTAGCTGCTGCGTGCCGGTTGTGCAGCATCAGTCTCATACCAATCGGACATAAGCGATGCCAACACATCCTGAACGGCATTTTTGCCCACGCCATTTCCCGGGGGGGCTACCCATAAATCACAACATTTCTGCATAAATTATTCCTATCCCGAAAGCTCCCTCATTGCCATCACCTTTACACGCACTGTGTGTAATGCCGCTGGATCGCTCACAGCACGCTCCATCTCGCGTCCCGAGGACAGACGGCCGGAAATTGAATTGTTCAGTTCGATTCGATGTAATTGGATTCCTGATGCTGAACATTCGGCACCGCTCGCCTGTCACCTTTTCTGCACGATGGCACAGCTTCGGGCTTTGTTTCCGATTTCGTTGGTGTTTTCTTTTCCGAACACGCCAAACATCTCGGTGAACCTTACGCAATGGTGCCAAATCTACCCACGCGGTTAACGACACAGACAATGTGACAAATCAAAACTCGGAACGAGGCTCGCTACTCATTGAGTGTCGTACGGCGCACCACGACAAGGAGCTGGAATGGGGCCAAGTTGTGCGAAATGGGAAATAAATTCCCAGCGCGTATCGCAAAACAAGCGGCACCTTTGCCGCGGTCGGTCGTGATGGCAGCTTCATTTTGCGGTGACAGTTGAAATTGTTTCCGTCGGTTTGTTGGTTTTTCCCCCGTTGGCCAGAAGCTTCCGCCTCACCGAGTTGCTGTCGATAAACCGAAGCACAAATCACCAAACCAGCCTGTTGCTGCGGTGGGCAATAAAGTTATCCCGCGCACGGTACAACACGATACGCGTATGATGGGATGGTTTGCAAACGTTTGGCAACGGTTGGGGGGTTCGATTAAAATGTCAATACAGGCTGACCGTTGCCGTGGATGAGGACGCAACGTATCGCCAACATGGTGTGTAACTATTTGCGCAGTTGTCGCCGTATGCACAATAGTTAACGGAGTTAAAGAAGGCAGAGACAGCGGGTACGCACGCTATGGTTTGTCCGTACCAAGTGATCATTGAAGTTGTTGACGTTGACCTAAGGGCGTTGGTGGTTACTACACCGCGAATCTGACACGTACGTCTAGAACCTGTCGCTGCGGACCTGTGTGCTGCGAGCACGGTACTCGTCCGGAAACTATCAGGATATCTAAACATTGTCAAAGAAAAGTTCTCGGAGCTGTGTGTTCTTTGGTTCGAACCGATCAGGAAATGAGATACGGAATAGAATGGTTACTATCGGTACTAGCGCTAGCATCCCTGGTGTTACCGCGAGTGACAGGTGTCAAACACGTTGACATATTTCAGGTTAGAAAATGAGACGCTTTGCTCGGAGGAGTTTTCACGAAAAGTATAAGGTATGACCTTTGCAGCAATTTAGCGATGGGAGCTATCAGGAAAACCAAAAATCAAGCCGTGAAGCGCTGGACGACTCGGACGAGGATGACATCCGAACTGAGCAACCGATGAGCTGCGTCGAGGATGTACTGCCCACCAATCCTATAGAGTTGCACGAAAAGCTAGAAAACGAGACGGATCGTCCGCATGTGCCAGTGCAAAACATTTCACAACCAAATCTGAGCGAGCTGTTCGGTAAGCTGAAGTCGGGTTTCTTCAGCGCCAACCTCTTTCAGATCGGACAACACGTACGCGGTGTGCTAGTTGGCATAAAGGAACGCATGCAGGCATACGTCGCTGACACCACTGCCAAATTTGAGCACCGTCGCCATCAGACGATGAATGCCGTGAAGCGCAAAGTGGATGAGATAAACGAGCAGATCCGCAACTACTTCCAGAACGAGTTTGTGGAGTACCGGGATGTTTGTCTGCCGGACGAGAACCATTGCATGCAGCTACTGCACACCCAGGTCGACCAGTACGAGCACAGGCTGCGCACGAACGGGGACGAATGCCACGACAAACTAGCGGAACATTTGGCCAAACAACGGCGCGAGATAGACGAAGCGCAACAGCTGCTGAACGGACCTTACAGCAGGATGGACAACTGTCTCAACCGGGATGCCGGCTTCGGTCGTAGTTTTCTCGCCTGTTCGGGTGGTGCCGTTGCGAACCTAGCCAAACTGACCACGGAAACGATGCAATCGTTCGCAAACAGGATGACCCACCTGTCCGGCGTGTTCACACAGCGCGTGAACAAGTTCGAAAAGTGCGTCGTCCAACGACGCCAGCTGATGAAGCAGAACGAACGAGAGGTGTCACAAAAGATGAAGAATTGCTTCAGGAAGCAACAGTCGCAACCGGAAGCCTTCTTCTGACCGTCGGGTTGAACAAGCTACGCTGATCCAATAAAATTATGGCACATGGATAGGTACCGATTCCGAAAGCAATCCACTTCTTAAAAGGAAATGTTCCACTTTCAGCAGGAAGCTTATCTTTACGTGGCTTCCGTGCAGAGTCTACCTTGCTCGTTACCGTCTTTATCAGTAGGCATCCATCGTGTCAAGTACATAAATCTCACCATCCTTGCAAGTTGTGTAAACATGTGCCATGGAACAGTCAGCTAGCTGACATGTGCATCGCGTGGAAAACTGGAAGCTAAAAAAGGTGAACGCTTTGACGCCTGCGATCTTCATCATGGCATCTTGTGATGTATGGTAGTTCTCATTTTTCCACCTGAAACTCCACAACATGACACGAGATATCTGATGTTGGTAACTCGATTTGCATCATGTCGACAGATGAACCTCACGAAATGTGTCGGAACAGGTAACTGGAGTTAATCATCCCTTATCCCATGCTGGCACAAAATTGGTATTTAAGGTATCTGCCATCCTGAATTTCGTTATATTCGAACAGTATGTATAGGTAGTCAGATGGGAAATAAGCTTAATCGTTATGTGAACAACAGCTTCTAAGCGTATTGACAAGCTGGCAAGTCTTGACAGCGGAGGAGGGACAGGAGGAAGTTCGAGAGAACCCCTTTATCTCCTTTAAGCCAAAGGAGATAAAGCCTTGCAGTGGAATTAATGTTTACTTTAGCAGTGTAATAAAACATTGCTCATTCAACGGGATTTTAAATATTCATCACCAATCTTCCCATTATTCGTGGCAACTCAGCAATTCGTAGTAGTGGACCGCCAAAAATCGGCTCCCTGTTCACAGAGCGCAAACAAACCAATACAACGAAGTTCTATTGACACAGTGCTAACAGCACCGAGAGCTTTGCACAAACGATACGCGTGTTTTGCACATTTCATGCACTTGCCACTGTAATCACGTGTGCAATGGTAAATAAACCACGCCTGTACCTTAAGCTACAGACTGCGCTACCGCCTACACAAGCCCACCTGCATATATCTGAAGTGCCATCATGCAGGGGAAGTGGTGTAGTTTGTAAGATTGAAATTAAAGTTTAATTCTCGACATTTCCGCACAAACCCGTCTTGAGATACCTTCAGCTATGGCTTTCTTTGCTACGAATCTTCGTTCTATTTACTTCTACGAATGGACAGTCAGACACAAAAAAAAAACGTCTAAAGCAGTACGCGCCACACCATTAAGGATGGTGCAAGGCTCGGTAACTGTATAGTAGAAGAAAGGAAAGTAAAAGTTTCCTTCTGCCCTGCCGGTGGCCAAATTAAGTGCAGGAAGTGAGTAGATTGCTTTCTGGCCCGTTTACTCTGTTCTCCTTGTTTTCGTATGCAATTGTGGGGATTTTTTTGTGCCGCTGTTGTAGCCATGTTGAACGGCATTTATGCAGAGTTTTAAGCTCCGGACATCAGCTCCACTCTGCATCTTTCCCTGCTGCATCAAAGCGTACCCTTAGGCTACGTGCTCATTTTAAAAAGCATCGTGTTCTTATTTAAAACTTCGTACAGAACACTTCTTGCTAGTCGCGAACGCTCTCAGCCATATGCTGAATCCTGTCAAGGGCTACAGAGCAATTCGCCTACCGCCGGAGCTTTTCACCCCATGACCTTACGGTTCATTACGGTTACGGTAAGGCGCAGCGCGCAAGCTGAGAGCCATCGTGAACAAGCCCACGGAATGTGAAGCATTTTGTGCGCTTAAAGTATGTTTATTTGCAAACATGCCGGCTCCATATTCTCGAATTACCATGCCAAGATTCCTCAAGAGAGACTCTAGAAATGATTCGAGAACTCGCGGGTAATTGTGAAAGAAAGGACTGGTGGAAAGCGTCAGTGTGAGATGATGGATGAGCAGCAATTTCTCATGGGGCTCATGTTTTTTCCACACCTTTGGTGCTTACCTTCTTCCTTTTTGCTACCACTTTCAATGAACAAACGTCCACCGACTGATACGAGAAGGATATTATAATGGATAAATATAGTCTTGTTTCGTTTCTTGCACAACAGCAAGCGAAAGCGTCCACGGATTGGAGTTTTCCGAAAGTAGCAGAGGTAAATGGAAGAATAGTATTAGAGCTGTTATAGTAGTACAACGTATCAAAGACGGTTGCATCAACGTGCTTTAGGCA
Source organism: Anopheles marshallii (assembly GCF_943734725.1). Lineage (NCBI taxonomy): Eukaryota > Metazoa > Arthropoda > Insecta > Diptera > Culicidae > Anopheles > Anopheles marshallii. The sequence continues at coordinate 49,578,088 of NC_071326.1, read as the reverse complement.
AATATTTTACAAGCGCGCAAATAAATCAGTCATGGGAATTTCACTCTGTTTTGATGTTGACATTCCGTTCTAAACGGTGGGAAACCGGTTTGAAAATGTACGCACCACCCAGAACTATACGGCTTCCTTTAACCTTAACCCTGATCGTTTCTTATCCCAACACATCTTATCCGGACGCTCCATTACACTTCAGTAAAAGTTGTGAAGGTGTCTGAAGGATCTCGGTCCAACCATCGCAGTTGTTTTATGTAGGTGGAAGGACACCACATTTGCATTCATAATGCTGCCCGTGAAATCTACGGACAACACCGGCACCAACAAGACCGGTTTGGAGCAATCAAACAAGAAGCAATTTAGAACACGCTTCTTCAATTCTGTCGGGGCGTATGTGTTTTTCGGTACAATATCGGAGCAAAACTTTCTCCGACAGCTTGTAAATATTTGATGATAATCCTTCATCAGGTTGTTCTTGTGAGAGTTAATCTTTTACTCACTGGAAGTTTGATAATCATTGTTGAGTAGCGTAAAAAAGGTTGTAAAGCTTGGAAAGTTTTCTCCCAGGCGAGAATAAGTTTAAAATAAGCCGTATTGATGTTGGCAGCATGAAGTTGGGAGAGTTTCCTTGAGTATCTTTCAAGTACATTTACATACTTTGAATATTTCGATTTAAGTAAGGATGGATAAAGCTATCAGTAGGAGGTGAATATATAGTTCTTGCAACATAAAATTTACGTAAAGTAACGAACTGTAAAAATTTCAGCAAGAAAGTAAAGTTCTTCTTGGCTAGTGCCAACTTGAAAAGGGAAATCAACTCATGTCCGCATTCTCGATGCTGGCGAAATCCCTAATGCACTACCGTCCCCAGTTGGAACAAGCACGAACTAAAGTATGCTCTCAAATGCTACTCGGGAAGGGCTAAGGGATTTCTACCTTCTGGTAATTAACCACAGACCGTCCACAGGGCGTCCGGATACTGCCGTCATATCGAATGAGCTAGCCCACCGACATAACTGATTGTGACAACTAAATTGGAGTTCTCGCTCTTCGTTAGAGCAAACTAACAATCAATTCCCTGGACCACACCGTAGAACTTCGATAAAGAGAACCTCACTTCCAGCCTCCACAACTTCTCGGTACTCGGGCCGGCCGGTGCAAACGATCAAAGTCCTAGCGTTCCTTATCCTTCCTGTTCCGCTTCCGATTGCGAACGTCTCGCCGCGAAGCTCCGCTAGCTAAACTAATATTCTTGCTATTGAAAGAACCGTTCTCTCGTACCGCAGGGGCGGGCAACTTTTAATAATGTTGTCTTTTGTGTGTATGTGTGTGTTTATGTGTGTGCGCACATTTTCTGCCTTCCTTTATTCTTTTCCGCTCCTTGACGCAGTTTGCTCCACTTTCCCCCACGGCTCTCGTTCTTGTGTGTTTGGTGCGCTTTTTTCCCTCCAACTCCATCCATCTTAAGACGGGTCATTCCGGAAGCCCGCAATCAACGTTGTTGCTGGGTTGGTTTTCTCTTTCTTGTCCTATTAATTTTTTTCACATTTGCGGTTTTGCCTTTGGCTGGTGGCGGTTGTGAACTTTTACCAAAGTCATAAAATGGAGTACAATCAGTAGGGATCAAGCCGAGAACTGTGATTGTGCGCTCATATCCGATGTCACTTTTTATTGGCGATTTTCGTTCTGCTCTGCTTTGTGTAGTTTATCGTGACGAGGAAGGAAGTTTTCAACATCATAAACTACCGACACGAACACACCAAGTTGTAGCTTTAAACAGCATTTAAATGGTGGAATAGGATATCTTGTTGGCAAATAAGATATGCGCAAATACCCATTTGGTTCATGGTGGAATTAATCCATCCAGCAATTCAGCAACAAAGTAATATGAATTTTTGAAGTTATTTTAATAAACGATATTATATAACAATAAAACAGCATAATTAAATAATTAATTACATAATTTACATAGATATCCGGCACTACAACCGCTTCGTGGTCTTGGTCCGCTGCAAGAGTACTCTGATCCGCTCACGGTCCAGCGCCTTCATCTGCCAATCTATCGTCTGCCAATAAGAGGGTTTCGTCAGTTTAAGACAAAGTCCCTGTCTCAGAGACGTATGTGAGTACTGGAACAATATAGGTTCTATATAGTCCCCGCTTCGTTCGTCTCGGCAGGTGTTTTGAGCTGCACTTTTGGCCCAAGATAGGTGAAATTTTGGACGACTTGGAAAGAGCGTTCGCCTTTTTGTACGTCACTCCTGCGTAAGTTAGGGATGTGTCTGAAGTATCTGAAGGGTGGTGCCACCAAAAAATCATAATTTAGTATCTTTTTATTTTGATTCCATTATTTGTCGGACAACAGCATTACAACTGTGACACATTGATACATCGCAACAAAGCTTTTGTGTTACTTTCTTGACCGATCATCCTCTTACCAATCTGGGACAATCTAATTTAATTACAGCTAATTACATATCCAAACGTCGCTATTGCTAACGTGACACCCGGTTCCCTAAGGCGACCAACCGTGCAGCTTCTGTGAAGTTTTTAACGCGAGAGTGTACAAACTCTCCGAATGTCTCTGTCAAATGTTCGAATTTTTGATACACTAAACCGAACTGTCGCTGGCGGTCGGTGAGAATTCCACACCCATTGAAGAAAAACGACACTGCGCAGTCAAAAGTAAAAGTGTTCCTTCCATTGCCGAGTGCGTGTCGTCTGTCTACACACCAAACAAAAACATCCATTTTCGTACCATGCGCTGCGTATCGTGCACCGATCGTTGGAAAGAGTGCTTTGACCGGTGTCTTACGGACGAACTCGCATCCCCTCGTCGTAACGGTCGGCCGGATTTTCCATAATCCGATTACGGAAAGCCTAGCGGGAAAATGGATGCACGGGCAAGTGCTGTGGGTCCCTTCCCCCGGTGTATCGCCGAGCTGCCGAGCGCTGATGATCGATGATTAACGCAATGGCATAGCCATGTGTGAACCGTAACCGGTGCCTTACCGTTTGGCCGACGGTGGAACTGTACGCTTGGATAACCCATCGTCTGCGATGGCCACAAAAGGCTTACGTACGTGCATCCAAAGCCCAGGGCCACGGTGCACAGCCACGGGACTTAATGAGCGTGCAGTGTGTGGATTCCTTTGTTTGGCGGACGCATCCTCGCGGTTGCCGGTGCAACGCGGGGGTATCGTTTTGTGGGGCATTGTGTGCTTCATGACTCAACGTGATTTCCAACCCAGTGCACCATGATGGGATGGCCGTTGTCTATCAACTGCAGCGTTTGTCGATGCTGTTCTGATTTTCCCCAAACTTTTACCCTTACCCGAACGAAGACATACCACTTGGAGAGAATGGGCACGGCACTAGCTGAATGCAGCCTCTGTACTGACATTATGGTTTTTCTTTCTATCCCCCTGTCCTGCAGCAGTTACCTGACCCAAGACCGGAGCGAACGAGAGCTCGATGTGCAGAGAAGGATGAAGTTGATCGATCGACTGCTGGACAAATGCTTCCAACGCCACGGGGCACTCGTGCTTATCGTCGCTGGACTGCTGTGTCTCCAGATTACCACTAGTGATAGTACACCGTTAGACGATAGCAATAGTAATAGTGGCAGTATTAGTAGTAGTGGTAAGTAAAATCCTTCTAATTCAAGCACAATCCACATGTTGTTGTCACCGCCAATAAGATGATACTACTGTTTCCCAAAAAGACCCAAAAAGACACGACAGCTTATTTTCATCGCGTAAGAAAAGTATATCACCGTCGTGCTCATTAATCCTTTGCAAAGGAAAAGAACAAACCCAGTTCCAAAACAGCTGCCCCCGCGGTGTGGCACTTAACAATCAGCATCCATCGATTCACCTTAAGGCAATAGGCAAACACCACTGGCTGTCGGGTAACAATGTGGAAGCAAATTGAATTGAAGTTTATCTGATTTGTTCGACGCTTTGTTCTGCTGTGTTCGCTCCGTTGCTCTTCTGCAAAATTTGAGCAAAACAATGCCGATGCTGTAACTTTCCCGCGTGCGTCAGGCCACATCAAGGAGCCGCCAGCGTCGTTACGCGTGCCACTCACCGGCAATGATAAGGCGCCACCATTACGCGGTAACGGTGCGCCAGTTTTACAGGAAATGGCGTGCAAAACGCGCCCAACGGAAGCAACCGCCCCAAGAGTGTGCCGAGGACTTTTTGGAGCTCGCGAACGTTATCTGCTCCACGGCTTTGAGTTCAATGGAGGGCATTTTTGAGGCTTTTGTGGTAGAGAATGTAATTGACGATACGCACCGTTTGGTTTGCGATAAACGGAAATGCCACCGACAACATCGTCGGTACCACCGCTACCACCTCGACTCACACGAATTTCGCACCGAATGCCGCTAAATACTGGAAAAAGTTTTTTTATGTCGGTTGTTTCGGTTGTATTTTTCTTTTGTCTTTCTACAAAGCCAAAAGTACACTAATGAGTTCTGGAAAGTCACAAACCGAATTTTCCATCGTTTTCCCTGTTTTCATATCGGACCCCGACACTACCAGTGTGCTGGCTACCGATCTAATGGGGCTTTTCGTACAAAAGTTTGGCCCTGCTTTAGGCGGCTAAGTAAAGGGGGGGTCGGGGCATCTATGAGGGTATCGCGGCGAATAACAATTTATCAGATCATAAACAAAAACTTTTGGCCCACTCTCGGCCGTTTGGTCGCCCAACCGATGGTTTGAGAATGGTTCGTTCGCAAACTTGGTTCCGTTCGTGAGGAGTTTTCTTTTTACAAGTTCCTCTAAACCATAACGTTATTAGAATTTTGCAGCTTATTGTCGTCGGTGACACGGATCGATGAAAAGCAATCACAAAAAGTTGCCACCGCTGTTGCATTGTTTGTTTCTGCTCACTCGGTACATTTTTATTTAGAAGAATTGAATCAGTGGCATTGTTTTAACAGAAATGTTGAGTTATTACTTCTATCAGTTGGCCAACAAATTCCTGACAGTTTCAAGTGGAATAGTTAGGATCTACAACTATTCCATTTGAAACTGTCAGGAATGTGTTGGCCGACTGATAGAATTTATTTTGATGTTCTAGAAAGTATATTTTAAAGTATTGTTATTATAACAACTCAATGTGATTTAAAATTTTAATTGACAATTGCCGAATTTTTAGAGAATTGTGTCAATAATTGTCAGACCTTTCAGAGGATTTCTGCATATTAGAGGATTTAATTAAGTTTTTAATGTAACTATGTTACGGTTTCTGCTCAACTTAAAACGCCCACATACACGAACTACGGCTCCAATCACTTAAAAAGTCGTAAACATCAACAATTCCCGGCAAACCGTGCAGTCCGTAGTTCTTCTTTATTCAACCATGACTGCCTTGGCATGCTTTTGAACCCAACCGTAAGGAGGTGAATGCCGGTGGAAGTCATATAAATCGACTATACTTCATTGCACCTTTCGGTGTCTTCTTCAACTCCTGCCCTTCGGCCAGTCGAACCTTGATCGGTTTTCTCGATCGAATATCCTGATGTGCAATCAACCGCAGATGTGGATAAAAATTTGCCCAAATAACAACCGCAAGGCAAAGAGCTGAACCGGAGTCATGCGTTCAAAAAGCACTCTCGCCGAAAAAACCCCAACATCCAGCTAGCAAGAAATCAAAAACACATCGGAAATCCGGAAGTGCGCGGTCCACTGTCTGTCGGTGGAGGAAACAAAATAAAACCCGTTTCGGCACTACGTCCAGGTCCGGTTTTGAGCGATGAGATTCGATTTCACGATGATGCCGTTCGAGGGTGAAAGTGAACCCCGTGAGCACACCACCGGGAGAAAGTTCGATGTGTGTCCCGTTGGGATCCGTTTCTTCTTCAATCGCTGTTGCTTTCTTCCGTTCGTCGGAAGCTTTTAATGTGCAGAGTCGGTGGAAGGGGGCGAAGAGTAGTGGAGTAACAAAAAAACAGCGTTCAATCGGGATTATTCACAGCACGCGTGATGATGCGTGGATGTGCAAAGGGTGAAGTACACGCTTCACTACATGCCGTACATATCGGTGCAGTCCTGGTGTTTGGTGCCGCTACCAATGATATTGTTCCAACTCCGCCTGTGCCATGTGACTTCCTCCATGGGGGGTTTCTTGCTTTCCGTAGGCAAATACTTTCGTACACATTCGGTTTCTGTACTACATACGTTCGTTTCTATTTGTGCTGTTCCACCGCGCAGCGGACAAGAAAAGCGGCACTTTCTCCTTACATTTGCCGTACTCGTGTACACGTTTTGACCTCGATCGATTGTATGCTAATATGACACCTCAATGGCACCTTACACTTTTGCTGGCTGGGGGGGGTAGGCTGTCCAGGTGGGCGCAAAAGGGAGTTTCCCCGTCGCCTTTGTATGGAGATAACAGCTGGACAGTGGCCCTGTGGGCCATTAATAAGCGCCACCGGGTCTGCCATAAATCTTACCAAACACGGGGTGCCCTATTAGGGCAAGAGTGCTGGGCGCCAAGTGTTTTCCCCTCGAATGAGAACGACGACTCGAGCGAATGACGTAGGCTCGCTAGCTGAAGGTAGCAACTTTCGCGAACAATTCGCAACAATAATGGCACGCAATGGAACTCGGTCACTTGGGCGCACGGCATGCGACGGCCGGACCCAAAACCGAAATGAAACGATTGCGGTTGGCAATGGGCAAAACCAAGAAGTAAGTTACTTTATTCTTTTCCGCTGGTCGTTTTTGTTTTCTCCTGTTGCGATTATTGTTAAAAAAACGCCACCATTAACCGAACCATCTCTTGCACCCGCAGAGGGATGGAAAGAAAATAGACGTATTAAAGTGAGCTTTTTGTTGGCATTGTGATACCGGTTCAAACTACCTGCTAAGCTGCTGCGCTGCAGGTTTATGGGGGGTTCGTCGCTTGTTCCCGTTTTTCCACCGTATACGTAAAGTCACTCGGGTGTAAAAAATAACCCCACAGCCGTCAGGGGGGGAAAAGGAAAAATGAGAAAATATGGCACAATGTCGACAATCAACTGAACTATTGTTTAATGGCCATGTGTATCTATGTGTGTGATTTTTTTTTAAACGCAGCGTTATTTACAATCGGTTTTACCAGACCGGCTCTATCGACATTGAAACGGCCTCGTTCCCATCGGCCCACACAACCTTCGCGTCTGCTCCTCGCTTAAGTTTTCCTAATTGTGCCACTCGGACACTCAAGAATCCTCGCCTGGTCCAAAACAGCAATCAAGGTCAGCCGGGAAAACGAAGTCACCACACAGCGTGGAAAGCGAACCACAAAACCACACAGCGAAGCGTTATGACACTCGGGGGGATGGACACGAGCGCCATTTCACTAATCAATCGACGATACGAAGCGGGACGGATTTTATACAGATAGCGCACTTTTTTACTTGGATTTAGTGGCTGATGTACCATTTTAAGCTCGCCAGTCGACAGCAACCCCACACAACCGTACGGGGGAATGGAATGAGCGATTACAGAAGCATACGGAAGCGTATGGTTCGGTCCGAAATGATAGGTTTTGGGATATGTCGTGCCGTTCCACCTCTAAGAGTGATTGATTATTGGTGATTGACATGATTCCGGAGCCGGTAGCATGGCGGACTAAGACGAAATGGCACTAGGCTTTCGTCTGGTGAGTGCAACCGAGCGCAAAGAAACATCAAATCGCTTTTCTCCGATGGGCACGGAACGAAAAGGCGATCCAACGAGGGGGGGATATTATTGTATACGGCTTGCGTTGGGACATTGTTGTGATATTTTATAATACTCTTAGTGGTGCTTATTTTCCACTCCACGTGGCGCCGACCTACTTTCGGTAAAACGTTCGATTGCTTTAGGAATTAACGATTTGCTATCAGTTCGCGATTGATTGACAATCTCGTGGCTGTTAGATTTCATATGGTGGTCCATTGCGGCACTGCTCAGGCTAATGGGAGGACTTTGCATACATTCGTCCATTTTTTTTTTTAAATAAAATTTTAGAATTTCATTTTGTCTTGGATTAAACACTAATGTGCCATTTGAAAACACTCACTCCTTTGACATATTAATTAATATCCAGATGGCGAATGTGCATGCAACGGTGATATTAGTAAAGTATCGGTATTACCATGGGCATCACAAACACACCTAGTACTGTCTGGTAATATTCGCAGAACATTCCAGCCACTGTGTTATGACTAGCTGTCCTTGAGATGCACATCATAAAGGTTTCGCGCATAATAAAAGCTGATGATGATGACTGATGCAGAATTTCTCTCGGCAAGAGATTGCTGCTACCATCTTTCACTTACTCGTTTTACATACAAACTTATTGTAGGTTTTTCGGGCGATTTTTGCACTCGTTCAAATGTTTTGCCGCTTAATCTGAGCAGTCCGAATAAAAAGAGACCTTCCGGCTCGAAATTGCTTTTGTATATAGAAGATAAAAAAACGTTTAATTTAATTAGCAAGTGCAGAAGTTCTCAGGGAAAAACGAGAAAATCCGAGCACAAAATACAGAATGTTTTTGAGACTTCTTGTAAACAAATTTGTAGTAAATCTCGCAATGTCGATAATAAAGGGTTTTGTTTTACATTTCAAGAGAGTAGAATGAAATTGTTGCCGATGGGGTATTGTGTTTTGTTAGCATTTCTAGCATAACCGATAACCGATTGTCAATACTGTGTAAGTTTTCAATTCAGGTGGAGATATCGTTGAAGAAGTTAATGGATAAAATGAGTGCAACATTTTGGATTGAATTATGTTCTTTTCATTATAAACACATGGTTTAAAGCTATGTGTATTGAATATTGTACCCAACGTCCGTTTCTGGACCACAGCACCTTCCTTCCATAAACGAATTTCACAGAACGTTATAAAATACAAGCCAAGCTCATTACCTTGTTTCCTAATATTAGGTTCATAAAATTAGGTATTGATTAATAAAATTGATAAAATGTACCAGAGACTCTTCTTCATTCACTTCAAATCTTATAACTTCGCTACAAAAGGTTACCGACACGCTTCATTTGGCATGCAACTGAATTTCCCTGGATTTGTTTTCCGATAGTATCCGAATCTTCCGGATTGTGAAAAGAAAACAGCACACGCTTCGAAACAAAAATTTCGAAATTACCAATTTCGTAAATTGCCCGGTGATCGTGGAAAAACGAGAGTTGCTTCAGAGAAGAAAAAAAATATATCTCCAATCAACCGTCTATTATTAACGTCGGCTGTAATCGTGCGAGCAGCTTCCGCTTTGATGAGTTCCGTTCACCTTGCGCTAGTGGGCAGACTTTCAGTTTCAGTCAAATTAAACATACGTTTACAGTTCGAACGGTTCCGTACTGACGACGCGTGAGACCATCGATGTGTTGAAAGGGAAACTGGCTACCGGACAGCCGCACCGATCGAATGTGATCGGGAACGGCACCCACCCTTGAGACGTTGCACACTCCTTTTCTGATCGAAAACGGCACGTGCGGGTGAATACTAATGGCGGGAAAATCCATCCATAAATGCAGCACGCTATGCTAAACCGTCAAACGTGAAGCGACCTTGGCTTGTGTTCCGTCGTTGTAAATTCATTCTTTCGGGCACGGTTAAGATGGCAAACAATTGCGTGTCAAGTTAACAGTGTTTTGTTTTGTTTCGTTTTTTGCTACCATTCCATTCAGTGCGCTGTAGTGTTTCGCTATTTTGCGTTCATAATTAACACTCCCGCTTCCACGGGCGGGTCGGGAATCACGGGTAGCACATCAGCAATTGCCTGCAACACGCACTGTCGACCCTCTACCGGGTGCTGGGGGGGTCGTAGAAACTGAAAGGACCAGAAGCATAAGTTATGACACGGTGGCATGAACACCACATGAAACGTTTCGCCCAAGGACCCCTGCAGTAATGAGTGAAAATTAAAAACACTTCCAAAAGCATGAACACCTACCCGGCAAACGAACCATCGTCCGTTCGGTTGAACGCTTTTGAGATGGTGCATACTTTGTATGCTGCATTTTTGCCATTCCACTGCACAAATAGCTCATCGCGTGGAATGAAAATGGATGAGTGCATTTGGCTGCCGTTGCATGCATTGCACCGGAGAAGAGGAGAAGGTTGGTTGTCTGATTTGTTTTAACAAATTCCATTACAGTGATGCAGTGACTTCAGTTTTCAGGGAAGGAGACTTCATGGTTTCTTGATAATAACTAATTCATACAATCATCAACCATATCAGAAATAAAACATACAACGTTGTTACATTCTGCGATACGAATCCTTTCGAAACCCTTTTTACGAAGAATTCATCCCCGTCCAACAGTTTCCAACATCACAGGGTAGTTATTAAAATCCCATTCACTTCATCAACTATCTGAATTGGTTTTTCATACGTTTAAATTGCAGTGTGAGTGTGTGTTTAAATTGCCACTCGAAATTAATGTTCCATTCCAAGAACCTGGCCGCGTACGGCACGGTACGCAATAAACAATCGCTGTAAAAATGTCACCCTTCGAGATCCTTCCAATGTTAAAGTAGGGGGGGGGATGCCTGGGTGGGGTGGTATTTTTAATTATCACACCACATTCCGATCCGTAATCATAGTTCACCACCGTAACGCACCATAGTAACGGCCCGACCCAAGGGCTTAGTGATGCAGGGTGTGGTTTCTATTTTTTCTACTGTAAAGCGCATCTCACCCTTCAGCATACAGTTGCACAGATACGTACAGGATGCCAAATATGGCTATCAGTAGCAGGGGTGGTGTTTTGTAATGTTTGAAGGACAAGCCTATTCCCCCGGTAATGACTGTTCACACGAAACGGTGTGCCAAAATTAAAATGCATACCCGATTGTGGGACACAAATTAGCCTTTTGGTGTCTTGAAATGGTGGTGCACGTTTTTCTACACCCCATCGATCACCGAATGCAGCGATGCGCGACGGATGACATCAACCTGACTACGTCGAATTCCTTAACAAATGGTCACCCCCCCCTCCCACCGTGGGGGTTACGTTTCTGCGCGTTATGAAATCATCGGCAGCGAGAGCTTTTTCTATTTCTTGCCTTTCGCTTCCAACGCCCATTCCCGCCCGCTGGAGCTTTTTATTTTGTTTTTCGTCCGGCGTTTGTTCGGTGGTGTTCCCGCAACCCCCAAACGTGTTGTCCAGCCGAAACGGGGGTGGGGTTGTCGCGTCAATCAACGGCATTACGTAACGACGCGAGGCCATTTCGCGAGATTGCCATCGAAGCAAAACGCGTGTTGGTTGTTGGTCGGTTCGTTGGTGCATCATCCGCCTTTCAGGAGCCGAGCAGTGTGAGTCGGTATTACTCAAACTGGAGAAACGATACGCTTTGGTCGCTATAATAATATGCAGATTGGTCCCATGTTTTATGTCTCCTAACGAGATGGATCCTTTTATACTTCTACTTGGAATTGTTACTCTGTGTTGACTTTTGTTAGTGGATGGAGACGCACTATTGCTTTGTGATTTGATGTGACGCTTCGAACACTTTATTATCCTCTATTCATAAGTGCGCATTTTCCACTGGTACAATGAGGTGTTTGAATGGGACACACGAATGGGACAGGAAAGCATCACCGGCATCCGTCCGGGAAAGTTTTCCCATCCTGCACCCTGGGATGAACTTTTCCGTCAACCCTGCTTGCCAGCCAAACTATTCCGTACGAATTGCTTGATCGTTCCGGCCGGAGTAAATCGCGCCGAGGCAGGGACAAATATGTAATTGAATTTCTTCAAGGTAAAGGACAACTTTTCGCCCATTTGTGTTCACCGGTTTTGCCGATTGTAAGCTCCCGATACCATATTGCTTCGGTTAAAAGTTTGCCCTGCTGCAGTGCAGCACGTTGGTAGCAAGCACTGCGAGAAGATACACAGCCGAGATTTTCCGACAGCACAATGCCAAAACTTTGGAACAATACAAGTTCTCGAAGTGAGCAGTAAAGGGACGTGCCGTCCATGTTGTCCATGGTGCTACGAGTTCAGTGCTCGATCGAAAAGTGCGCGGTGCGGGTCCATCGAAAAGATAAACAAACATGTTATCCTTTTCACAAGCGGAGTATACATATTTATTTCCGGTGAAATCACTTTCGTTTTAAAAATGCGGTCCATACCGGCGCATCCGACGTGTACAGCCAGTTCCAGTGGCACAGCTTTTGTTCGACAGGATCGTAAAATAGTGATAACATTTACATCACATCCCGTAACCATAAAAAAATGTCGTCAAAAGCTTGGGTGCAGAACCCTTCGCCGAACGCCGTGCTTGAGCTGAGTTTCATGTAAAGTGAGTCACCCAAAACCCTGGGATGTGGAAAATTGACGTGCACGTTTAGAAGACAAAGCCCCATTCTCGTTGCTCAGAGCTTATTACTTTTCATCGTGCCATTTTCTTCTTTTCACTTCGCTTTTTCCGACGTGTGTTCCCATAACTGGAGTCTGCTTGTCATTGCTGTCGAAGTCTCGTTCTCGAAACCTTTCACGCGTTGTGAGGGCGTAAGGATGGCCCCTTTAGGTCGGCCCATCAGAAAATGATGTGGATCTTTTTTTTTGTCTCATTTTCATTTTTTCCGGACACACTCCGGCAGACGAACTTTCAATAGAAGTTCGTATATCATTTAAGCTCATTATAGAACCATTTTAGAAAATTCTGCAAAACTGCGCTGTGCTTAGATTGTGTTGTCCGACCGTGGAGAGGGAGGGGGGGATGCTTTTTCCACGCTGCATAAAAAAATGGCTCCAAGATAAAGAGTTTCCCTAAGTTTGCTATTGTCGATTTAGCAAGAATAAAAAAAAAGTTTCCACCCTGACTCGAGACGATACTGCAACTTTAACAACCATCATTTTCCGAACGAAAGTTAAACACACACCCCGCATACCGACTGAGCAGGAAGTGAAGAGCACGCAATTGACGACACAAACGTTCATCATGGCGCTTCAACGTAAACTTCACTTTGCTTGGCAATTTTGGATTTTCACAACAAAATTATCGCTCACCCCGCTTGGAGTTCGCTCGGCGCATAAACGTTCGTGGCCCATAGGGTTGGCTTTGGTTTTTGCCGGTCGTCGACATCCACTTTTCCCACCCCATCTGGCTCAATCCGACAAGGGCCGTCGTTATGCTCTAGGATAATAGTAGCTTAATCGTTGCACTTTCGCTAGCATCATTCACGGTGCCGCTGGGGGTTGGGGTAACACCCATCTGTACGGGCACTGAATGGTAGTAGGGTGCGGGGTCAACATTGACCACCGGCCACAAAGTGGACTTTCCATTTTTAGAGACCGAGCTTGCTGGAACCAGTTCGAAACGGGCGATCGTAAACCTAGCGGTGGTGGTTGTTGATCACGTTGGGCACCAGGCACCCTGTTTCTATCTCTTACTCGTGCGCGCTTTTTTTTTGTCGCTGTTATAATGCAGGAAAGAAAGTAATCACATTATCTGTGCACCCTGTGAAAGGCGTGCAGCTCGTCGTTGTGCAACGTAAAAGTACCGGCTATGCATACCGGTAGCTTCTTTTTTGTGCCATTAATTGTAACGCTGAGGCTTGAAATTTTTGTTTCATAAGATACTTTATTTTGAGCTGCCAAAACCGGTACGGTTCCATTCCAAAGCCATGCCCCAGTTGGTTGTTGGTTGAAATGTTTGCCTCAGTTCGGTGCACTTAGCCGGCGAACACAATTCGCCTCAAAATCATTCAACGTCAAGCTAATTCTATTAATTCCACTTCATTGTCCAGGCTTAAATCAATGAAAAGCAATACTGAAACATTGCAAACGTGCTGTATTGCATACTTTTTGTAGTAATTTTGCATTCAATAATGGTTTTCAATTAAATTATTCGCTTGCGTTCGTCGTTTCTGTGTAATGCTTTCAAGCGCAACTAGTCATAATATGCCTGGGCCGCTTCCGCAGACTGACCGATTTAAGAACTCATTTGCTTCAATCTCATCCATCGCCAGCAGATGGAATTTGTTTCCCACTAACGACGGCAAATTTGACGAACCAGAATCCGTATTCCCGTACTTGCCGGGGTACGGTGTAGTGATGGGAAATAAGGAACGAACCTGGTGGAACGATTCCGCTTTTTACCTGGAGTGAACGACATTAGATTAAAAAATTCACTCTTTAGGTCCAATCTGAAACCGTTTCAAAATCGCTCTTTCGAACGACGGTCCAAAAATCGCTCTTTGGAACGACGGTCCAAAAACTCTCCTTGGAACGACGGTCCGAAAATCAAAAATGAAAAAAAAAACCTGTTGGAGCGGTTCTGTTCCTTTCGAGGAGTGAACAGATTCGAATCACTCCTTCTTTCGGAACTTTTCCCATCACTAGTACGGTGGTGATGACTAAAGTTAGCACCAAGAGCATCTGCATGTTCTACGAAACGCGCACAATACCCAACAAAGGCACAACGTAACCGTTCGTTTGTAATATTTGCCGAAATTCAAGCACAAGTGTACGTTGCCGTTGGAATCCACTTGTGGCGAAAACAATCGCCGAGCACCGAAGCGTTTCATTTAGCGACGGATATTCAACATTCCTGCCTTACCGCGGGGTGACGAAGACGCAAAAGACCTTCAGCGAAGCAACTAGCAGGTTTTGTCAATCGTAGATTTATGCAAATTATCCACACCGCCCCGACACTCGCCGAACCGGGGACAGATGTCTTGGCTCCCGTGCGCTCTCAAGGCTGGCAACGGAGCGCGTCTTCGCATTGAAGCAAATGCTAGACTACGGCAGTGTGCGTTGCAAGGGCCAAGCAACGCATCCGGAGAAGTGCTTCGGGACGTTCCGGGTTCGAGTGGAAACACCTTGAATAAAGTTTGTACCGTGTCAGGTGCTAACCGGTAGCGCAAATACACTGTAGTCGCTACGGCACGGTGTGCACGGTGGTGTCAAATATGCTCACCAGCGTGCACCAACGCGCTCGGACGACCGGTCAGCCGGCCGGTTTGGGTGCAGTTTTGCAACGGTGAACGGTGAGCACCAACCTGCAGAACGGGAAACAAAACTCGAACTAAACCTGTTTCGTGCTGGAGCAACCACCGAAAAGCATCGGGGTCTTGCTCCTCCAATTAGCTGATAATAATCGGGTGTCTGCTGTGTCTGCTTCTGGGGCGCAGCTGGAACGTCAGGTCGAAATATGGATTCCTGTGCAACACGAAATTGATCACATGCTGTGCGAGTATGTAAACCACCGGGAGCATGTAGTAAGGATTGATGGTCTCACGTCTTCAGGACGATACACTAGCATTTCTAAATTGTCGCTCGCCATAGCAGTAGCAGAGAGAACGCAGAAATTCAAACCATATTTGCTATTGTTGATGTATTGAAGTAAAGTCTCCAAAGTCCATTTTTAGAAAACGCACACAGGATTAGTAAACAGTGCATATCTTCTCTGTTGTCGATATCAATGTCAGTTGCATCCGCTCATCGAACTTATCGCCTCTTTCTATTTCATTCAACAGAAACGCTAGAATTAACCGCATGTCAGCATCTGAGGCGTGCGGAGGCGCGTCGCGCCAAGTCATTAGGCGATAGTCTGCTGCAAACGGTCCGGATACCACGATGTACCGCGCTGGGTGACTTCGAGCCGGTGCAATGCTCCAACGAGCTTAACGGCACCGAGTGCTGGTGTGTGGACGAGTATGGCGTGGAGATTACGGGCAGCAGGCGTAGCCACGCGGATGACGTCAACTGTACCCGGGTGGATAACCACTGCCAGGCATCCAGTTGCCGCATGTTCTGTCCGGCCGGTTTCGCGAAGGACCTGGCGTCCGGTTGTCCCGTTTGCCGTTGTCGTGATCCGTGCGAGGACATCCAATGCCCACGGGGTCAGCAGTGTGAACCGCAGGAGGTACAGTGTAAGACCGAACCCTGTCCACCGATTCCAACGTGTAAGTATCGTGTTTCTACCGTATCGGCAGCTAGCTGGCCACGGTTGTGTAAAACGTTGTGCTATCTCGCTACAGGTCGTAAAGCGCGCAGCCTGAATGACCTCTGTCCGGCGGGACAACCGCTAGCGATCACGGGCACCGTGCGTCCCTTCCTGTGCGGAACGGACCCTGGCAAACCGAGCTGTCCACCACTGTACCGCTGTTTGGTGCAGGGTGGCAACGATTATGGCGTATGCTGTCCGGCTTCGTTACAGTTCGAGAAGCCCGGTAGCTGTCCGCGGGCGAACGAAATAGAGTCGACGGACAGTACAGGGTTCCTGTGCGGCACGCCCTGCAGTCACGATCTCGAATGCCCACAGATGCAAAAGTGTTGCCAGTCCGATGGTTGTGGCCGGAACTGTCAGCAGCCGCATAATGTCACTGTCTGCCATCAGGCACGCATGCTGTCGGAGCTACTGTCGGTGAATGAGCGCGAGGGTCGCGGTTATGTGCCACAATGTGATGGACCCGGGGGCAGCTTCTCAACGCGCCAATGCTCCCGAAACGGGCTCGTTTGCTGGTGTGTGGATCCGAAAACTGGTAACAAGGTAAAGGGAACGATGGGAGCGGCTACCACCGTGAACTGTGAAGGTGTGGAGAATATGATCGGAGGCCGTAGTGGCGGACGAAGCGTGGACGGCGCACAAACGCTTTGCGACCATAACATCTGTGCGGCGGTCTGCGAGTATGGTTTCAAGAATGACCACAACGGATGTCCAACGTGTGAGTGTTCGGAGCCGTGCGAGGGATACCTTTGCCCAAGCGGATCGCACTGCGAAGTGGCGAAGGATCCGAAATGTGAAGCGTATTCCGGTCTTTGCTCGTCCGAGCCAGTCTGCAAGCCGGATCTCGTGTACTCAAACCCGTGTGAGATCGGTACACCGCTAGCAGACAACATCACCGGTGAGCTGCTATTCTGTCATATGGGTAAGTTAGATGGACAGAATTTGTCCACAAGGGTTCTGAAGATAGTAGCGAGCTAGTTATATATTTTTTTATTCTCTTACTTAGAGCGTCTTAAGAGTCGCGAATATCAAAGTCGTACCTTCTTTGACGATGACGAACAAGACGAGGAACAAAATGGTCGGAAACGATCAATGTCGAATACGATAATGTGTCCGGTGGATACGCATGAGTGCCGTAAGCTGCATGGCGAATCCCGCAGTGTCTGCTGTCCTTTGGTGGTCGAAGGTGAAGATGAGGAGGTGACAGAAGAACGTCAACAATCGAGTAAGTAAAGAACTGGCTAATGAAACATTCTCACCCTGTGCGCAATGAAGCTCAACATTCGCTGTCTATTCTCGTTTGCGTGTCTAGTGTGTGAATATCTGCGCGACTTTTCCGACCGTATGGAAGGTACGGTGGAGGGGATGGAACTTGCACTGCCCCCACCGTCCTGTACGTTAGACGGAGGCTACCAGGCAATGCAGTGTATTACTCGTAAAACGAAGGTCAAAGTATCCGAACAGCGGAAGTACATCGAGCAGAACAGCATTCGACGTATGAGAAAACTCCTGGAAGATGCATCCGTCGCAGGGCATGCGTCCGCAACCACGACCGCTTCCTCCACATCATCAACTGCTCCCGAAGTTAGTTCTGTAAATCCACCAGTTCGTGCACGACGTGCTGCTAATCCTGGTCCTGACAGCACGCTCAAACTATTGCCCGTTAGCGATGTAGAACAGATGATTGGAGGTGATCCGACCGGGATTTACACCATGCCCGGGTATCTGGCCGTTCAAGCACGCTCGGCAAAGATCATCGATTTCAATCGTCTCGAATCGAAGAACGGTAACGCGAACCTCGACAAACCGGAAATTAAGCCGTCTACGCTGTTGAAACGTCCACTCGTCGTTCCGACGCTTCCCACGCCAATGCAAGAGCAGCTGGTAGACGTAGAGATTGAGGAGTGTTGGTGCACTGATGGTTTCGGTACGGAAATACCCAAGACTCGTGGATTCAACGCAACGACCAAGAGTTGTGAAGCGTTACGAGAATCTCTAGACTGCTTGGACCTCACGTGTCGTATGGGCTGTGATTATGGGTTTGTGTTGGATCCTGATACACAATGCCCATCGTGCGAGTGTCGCGATCCGTGCGACAGCATCAACTGCCCGGATGGCCAAGAATGTCGCTCGGTCGAGGTGTCTTGCGAGGGCGAGTATTGTCCACCGGTACCGGCCTGTTTCCCCAAGAAGCCCGGCCAGTGTCCTTTCCTGGTGCCTCCTGGATCGGAGAACTCCGAATCAGACTCGTGCGAGTACGAATGCCGTACCGATGCGCATTGTGACGGATCGAAGCGTTGCTGCTCAAATGGCTGTGGAACGCAGTGTGTTGAGCCACAGCTGAAGACTGCTTGCCAGCATCTGCAAACGATTCAACTGCATCAAGCGTCTGAGCTGGGAATTCCACCGAAACAGAAGTACATCGCGCAGTGTGACATCGATGGCAGTTTCCGAACGATACAGTGCGGCCCGGGTAACGTGTGCTGGTGTGTGGATGAGTTTGGAAACGAGAAGAGTGGAACCCGTACCAACAATGGTCAACCGAACTGTGAGCTGTTCCCAAAAACGGAATGTCCACTGCTGAAATGTCGTCCATGTGAGTACGGCTACAAGATTGATGCGAACGGTTGCAAGACCTGTGAATGCCGGGATCCGTGCGGAGAGATCTCCTGTCCGCGTGGAGAAGAGTGTCAACTTATCCAGGTGGAGTGCATTTCGGTGCCCTGTCCAAAAATGCCAATCTGCGTACCGATTCGCGAGTCCGTCTGTCCCGAGGGATTGCCTTTGCGTTCCAGCGGTCGGGAGATTGTATGTGGACCGCAAACCGATGCGGACACGTGTCCGTCGACACACATCTGCCAACTAAACCCAATCAGTAATCGAGGGGCTTGTTGCGGGAAGACAAGTAAGTGTATTAAACATACTTTTCATGAAGATATCTGGTAAATTAAGTTCATTGTGTTTGTTCCAACAGGAGACGTTTGTTTTGAGTCGATTGATCAGAGTTGCCTGCAGGTGACGGAATCGGGATCTGAAAGTAACGAGCTGGACAGCATCACACGATGGCGTTTCAGTCCACGGTTGAACAAATGTGTCCCAGTGACACTGCCACGTGGCGTATTCTGCCAGTCAAAGAACCTGTTCCACAGTGAGCAGGCCTGTAACGGTGTTTGTCCAGTACTGTCCCAGTGCGAACGTCTTCGTCTAAAGAACGCGATGGCAGCTAAGCGAGCAGGTCAACCAAACACCTGGTTCCAGCCACGTTGTGATCCGGAAACTGGTTTTTGGAGTCCTGTGCAGTGTCTCGGATCGATGGGAGCATCATCGGCCGATTCTAACGAAACGAATAGAACAGCATCAATGAACACGGATTCTCCAGCCGCAGTCGGGGTGTGCTGGTGCGCCGACAAGAAGGGTGCTCCGGTGAAAGGCTCGCTAACGAAAGGCTCCGAACCGAAGTGCAGCAGTCGACAGGCACGTCGGCGTGGTGACTCAATTGAGACGTCCTCCAGCGATCCAGGTAAGTGTGGCTAGTAACGCTCTGAAGTTCAACTGTATCAATTGTGTGGTTACTCTTCCTGTACCAGTGATGGAAGAACTGATACGACAGATCACGTTCCTGGTGGACGAAAACAACTATCTGGTGGATGAAGATCTAGAGCCTGTTCAGCCGGTCTCTGTGGCCAGCGCCAACTACGCTCCGGAACCACGCTACATCGGTTCAGTGTCATCCGCTACGGAAAAGGTCATCGAGCTGGCACGCACCGCCGAGAGCCGCAATTACATTAGTGACAACGGAGCCGAACCTATCGCCAAGCGACTTAGCGCTTCTGCAACACGATGCCAAGCCCTGCAAATGGCTGCCTCCTTTCCGGTGGCCTGTGATGAGGCCGGTTCGTTCGAGCCGATGCAATGCAATGGTGATACGTGTTGGTGTGTGGATGCGGCCGGCAACCAAATGCCACTGTCCAGCACCTTCAAGCGTGGTCAACGGTCCTGCCTATTCACACCGATCGACGTGGTTGAAATCGAGCTACGGCTGAACAACGTCCACCCACAGCGGCCATTGTTACATGTCTACGAAACCCTCCGTACCGAACTTTCCATGCTCGTGGGCAGCATTTATGACAACTATCGGGTGCAGGAGAACGTCGATGGAAGTGTTACGTTGCGGTTCGATCTGATCGAAAGCACCAAGGTGGACGATGCGTACGCGATCGAGGAAATGGTACGGGATGGATCGTTTGCACTGTACCATGGTCAGCTGGTAGCGGATATGACACAGTCTCGGTTCGCGCATCGCATCTCGGCAGGAGTTCCGCTGGCCCAACCATCGTCCGGCATCCCGGAAAATACCTTCCAGACGATCGTGTTCGTGCTGGCGACGGCATCCGCCTTCCTAGTCGCCATCTTTGTGGTGTTTGTGATGCTGAAGCGGGGCCGCAGCACCAAAACCAAACACTACTCCAACGGAGACAAAATATTCGCCATCGGTGCGGACAAGTATGTCGACTACAGTTCACCCATCTTTGTGCTCAGTGCCAACGATAGCAAATCAATCCAGCATCAACAACAGCAGGGTCGCTCCGATTAATTACCTTCTGCAAAGTAGATGAACGATTGGAAACCCGTACAGGGCGTTAGGTATTATCTGGCGATCTTGTCATCAGGATCTGCTGCACACGGTGCATCTTTTGCTCCGGCGTGCACCAGACTCTGGCCGATTGGATTTGAGGGCTGGTCTTCGAACCGATGCTGAAGGTTTCGCAACTCTTGCACGAACTCTGTAGGAAACGGAATGCACATGTTGTTGATTTTTTACTGTACATATTGTGAAAGTTCTCTGCGTCTTTCGCTGAAACTGCAGCGATGACTGCTAAAGGGAAGAAACTTTAAATGCTCTTCATCATTGCAAACGTTCGTTTAGTTGCTTCCCGTTTCGAAGCACTGTCGATTATTTTACACTGAATTTCATCACGCGTCTCACACTATCGCCACCTAAATTGTGTCCAGAGTTTTCTTTGCTACCGGTGTTAAAAATGGCTTTTTTTGTGTGTCCCCGAATGGAGCTACTCTTACGGCGAGAGAGGTTGAAGTACGTGTAAATAAGATTTTTCGCGCAAACAATCCGAGATTGTCTTTCCATTTCTTGACGATTTCAGTGTCTGCAAGTCTTTACTATACCAAGAAGTGTTTGAATTCACTACCAGGGAAAACTACGTATTAAAATAAAAACCATACACACAGGGTCTACCGGATATGGAAGTAACGAAATAGAACTATTTTTTATCTTACAAAGACACGACCGCTAGTATGTAAGCGAACATATTTCTCTACTCTTGTCGTCTCGTTGATACCCTCTGTGGAGTAAATGAGATGTAAAGTATTACGATCAATCAATTAAACGCTGGCGATCATTCGATCCACATTCGCACAGGACAGTATGATGAACGAGAAATGAGGAGGAATATGCTATTTATTTATTCTTTTCCACCTGCTGATTCCCTTTTGTCCAGCATTTCCACCTCGTTTACCTAGCGCTAGGCAAATTAGAATTTTTCAAATATCAACTTTTTGAACCGCCAGTGCATTGGTCATATTACCGCCGAGAGTTGAATCTCGCAGTAGGTGTAACTGCACACAACAGTAGCGATTCGATGTAACTGCGGAAGTCTGGTGCTCTTATTAGTATTTTCCTTAAAGTACGTGGTGTGGTATCTACAACTATCCTTCCTTATTTCGAAAATTTGTACATAAAACTCTACACTACAATCTGGTGATAAAAAATACACACACAAACACACACACACACACGCTAAACGGTACGAATGCTGGTAAAACCCCAATCGATATTCTTCCGTTTATGTGATTTGTTATTTTGTTTTGTTCGATAATGAAATAAAGAAGATCCATATAAAATAATCATGTGTCGCTCGTGCTTTTTTGAAACGCTAAAAATGATATCGTAAACAGTTTACTTTTCTGAATAAACGTAGATCCGAACCTGCACCGTCCATAAAATTTGAATGCTGCTTCAATTTCCAATAGGCAATGCACTGTCCTGGTCAAGTCCAAAGAATAACGCTGAACATTAGTATGTGCAGAACTATCTTAGCAAACTTCTGATTCTTCTGTTTTTATGTAATAACCAACAGCAAATGTACGATTACTGGCCGATAGTGGCACAAACGATAGAACTGCATAGGAGAAATGTTATTTGTTAAGTATATTTTCAATTTTTGTAGCAAAAGATAAATCTTGTAATTTTTTTTTTAAAGTGTAGCTTGAAATTCGATCCAGTGTTTCCCATTGTTCCTGAGCGTTAGCTCATAACGGTTGGCTGTCACAGTGATGCGTTACCAAACGTCAAGCAGTCATATGGGTATTTCCGAACCAAAACAACAGTGGCCACTTGTCATCTCTTTTTCTTTCGCTTCAACGATAGTCTGTGTGGATGAAATGGACGACATTGTTGTTGTGGCATAGAAAGAAGCTG
Organism: Anopheles marshallii; assembly: GCF_943734725.1. Lineage (NCBI taxonomy): Eukaryota > Metazoa > Arthropoda > Insecta > Diptera > Culicidae > Anopheles > Anopheles marshallii. The sequence goes on along the minus strand of NC_071326.1, from coordinate 49,555,642 downwards.
TAGCATTGAAGGGGAACACACACAAAAAAATCCATCGCGAGCAAAAGCAGTAAACGTAGGGGTTTCAGTGTAGCGAAACTTAACTTTCCATTCTTCCTTTCGCTGTTGCAAACCATACGGCAGTGATCGACAAATTGCCTCGTTCGCTTCCTCCAAAGTGCTAGCTCTCATTAGAGTGCCTAGAATGAGATGTAGTTGGAAACAATCGACTGCAAACGCATACGCAATATCTTTGGTGCATCGTTCTGATCTGGGTGGTTTCATTGCCACCATTGTTGCAAAGCACGTACAGCAGTGACGTCTAGGGTGGAAGATTTCTTTTGCAAACACAACGCAATCTCTAAATCGAACGGCGAGGTGAGGTGGAATGGCCGAAATCCGTGCGATGGAACATCCTACGCTGAAGGTAACTATTTCTCCTGATTTCGGTAGGAGTATTTCTCGTGGTGTTTAATGGAGGATGTCTTGCGGATAAAGCTAAGCACTACGTTTGCGTCGCAATAGTGAGCTACAGCAATAGTTGCATCTGCCACAAAATGGGCCTATTTGATATGATCTGGCAAAGGTGTGGGGGTTGGACGAGGAAACAAAATGGTTGTTTCAGGACGATGCTCTGCACTTGTCAAATGCAATTTCAATCTTCGTTCCAATTTTTTCTGCTGACTACGTATCCATCCACCACCACCGCTACCTAACGCCAACAAACCGCACCCTTCTCGCAAAAGTCGATGTCAGCTGTTCGTTTGTTTAGATGGAACGGTTGTGTGATGAAGTACATGATTAATTGTTTCCTGCCACACTGTTCTGTGTCTGTTTCAGGTACCATATGAAATTCTGAACAAGCGCTTCCGAATTGCTCAAAAAACTTTGGACCGCGAACTAAGCCAAATACAAAATGTGGCCTCGGAACTGGAGAAAGGTCTGACGGAAGGATCTGACAGTACGGAGATATCGCGTCTATTGGGAGGAGTGGTCGAGCGACTGCAGGTTCTAAAGCGTAAAGCCGAGGAAAGCATTTCAGAGGAACTGTCGGCCGGATATGTTTGCAAGCGGCGGTTGGAACATCTGAAGCAAAACGTAAATCCGCCAGTCGATGCAACGACGCTAGAACTGCAGGCAGCTGCCACAAATCAGTGGAAGAAGATACGGCTCGATCGGATGATCGTGGAGCATTTTCTGCGTCTCGGATATTACGACACCGCAGAACGGTTGGCCGAACGTAGTGGCATCCGCGACCTGACAAACCTGGACATCTTCCAGGTGACGCGCGAGGTAGAGCGTGATCTGGTAAACCGTTGCACGCTGAAATGCATTGCCTGGTGCAACGATAACAAATCGAAGCTGAAGAAGATAAACTCCACGATCGAGTTTCAGCTACGAGTGCAAGAGTTTGTGGAACTGATCCGCGAAGACAAGCGACTGTTGGCGGTGCGTCACGCACAGAAGTATTTCCCTGCGTTCGAGCACGAACAGCTAAAGGAGATCCGCCAGTGTATGGCACTGCTCGCGTTTCCGGTGAGCACCGAAATCGAACCGTACAAAACACTTTTCGATCCACAGCGTTGGCAGGATCTAGTATTGCACTTCCGGCTGGAAAACTATCGGTTATTCCAGCTGCCAGCCCAATCGGTGCTGAGCGTTGCCGTACAGGCAGGTATTTCAGCCCTGAAAACACCGCAGTGCTATTCGTACACTTCGAAAAACATGAACTGTCCGGTATGCCAGGAGAATGTGAACGAGATAGCCGAGAATTTACCGTTCTCGCACTGTGCCCAGAGCCGTCTCATTTGCAGGTAAGTTAAAGATAGAACGCAAGACAGCGATCTTACGCATCCGTTTCGATATTGAAATGCATCCATATTTTCTATCTGTTGTTTGTAGAATCACCGGCAAACCGTTGAACGAACACAACCTCCCGATGATGCTGCCGAATGGGCAGATATTTGGCCAACAAGCAATCGAACAGATGCGTCGCGAGAACGACATGCTCGTTTGTCCCAAAACAAACGAAACGTTCCGTTCGCCAAAGATTGAGAAGGTGTTCGTGATGTAGTAGCATCACCGGTACATCCTACGACCGAACGGCTGCTTTGACATTTTGGAAGGTGGTAAACGGGGCTGGAGGACGTTACTGTACTATGTAAGCGATTTTTTTCACAGTCCATTTGGACGTTTTTTCTTCTTCTTTCAACACGAATTATTTAGCGCTAAATGCTGCGATGTGAAATATCTATAGAGTTTGTTTTTAATTTGAATTGCTTTCAATTTTAATGTAATTATATGTTATGAAATTATCGATGAATTTATTTCTTCGGAAGCATCAGAAGCGTACGAACGAAAATTAGTCGATCGGTTGATTTTTTTTCGATGTGATCGATGCACAAGAAACAAGCCAAGTCAAACCAAATGCTTTTGATACTTACCTAAAATGGGGTTTTACCGATTTCATGTTTTTTTTTAATTTCCCTACAAGATTCCCTCTTTCTATATTGGTATGTTGCATATTTGAAGTTATCATTTTGAAACACACAAAGAATTCAAAAGTGCCGCTTGACAGCACATGTGGCTTTGTGCTGCACTATGAATAGTAACTTTCAAACAAATATTCTTTTAGTAATTAGTGTTAAGTAAACAAAAAAAAAGCGTGTGATCATCTCTCAGCTACAAGTAAGACAGTTTACTTTTGACACTTGCACGAAAGTGTTCATCTGATCAATATCTCCGATATCTGATATAATGTAAGCCTCAGTGTAATACAGCCGCCTATTAATCCACCATCAGATATATATATACAGATATAAATGTAGAAAACAACGAGGTGATGTCAACCTGATATGTCGGCAACCTTTTCGGGTGAGCGATTCGTCAAGGTATCGCTTAATGTTAATAAGGTGAAGCGAACACGTGCAAATATACCATTGAGGAAAAGAAAGTACGGATAGAATTGTATCTGGGAAAAAAAAAACAAAAATATGGTGAGATAGAGATGATTAGTTCAAACGAACCCGAACCACAACTGATATCGCAACGATCGGAAGCAATATTGCTGAACCAGGGTTAACCGACACTATCTGTAGCTTGAGTTGTCAGCTACCCTCGAACGCACGACAGAACGAGCCAACGCAATAAAAATTAATTTTGCATGATAGTGTGCTATTGATAAGAAGATTTGAAGATGCCGTAAAGTGGATGATTATCGAGATTAGGAGTGACACTAATAATGGTTTGCTATATGATTTTCAATAAAAAAAAACATAAAAATTTATACACAATACTGAAGATGAGTGCAAACTATCAGAGAGAATACCGAAACAAAGAATACACCGTTTACCAGATCTTCACTAGAGCACACTGTAGCACACTCTAGAGAAAATGGCGAAGCTGTGGCTCTAATCCTACCATCTCTACAGACTTAGCATCCACTCTACAACGTTAGCATGCAATAACAGTGCCAGGTAAACCTACCAAAGATTGAGCTCTTTAAGCTGCTATATGAACAAGTTTACCGTTTTGAAGCTTAACAGGAACTAACCTATTTTGGGACAGAACAATCTATGTTTACATATATGTAGAGAAACGTGATGCGCTACCTGCCAACCGGTTTCTTTTAGCTTGTGGGAGGAAATAAGGGTCATAGAGAACCCACTTTCTTTCAGTAAGGCCAAGGAAGCCTGCTCGTATGCAGGAGGCACTACACCCAGGGCACTGCCCGATTCGCCGAAGCACCTACGGACTAACAACTCCTCAGGCCTTAGAACATATGCCGGATGGTCCGTTAAGACTTTTACGTCAACGATAGGCCTTTTGGGTACCTTTATCCTTACTAAGAACCTAACAAAACCCACACGGCGCCGAGCGATAAACATTGGTCAGATGTCAGGTGTTCGAAATGATCACGACCTCAACAAAGACAATCTGCTACCCGTGGCAACTATCAGTGCTTCAGTCCACTCTCCTCGCGTTCGGCAGGTATGATCCGCGTATAAACTAGAGATAGAAGGTTGTTAAGCCTCCCCACTTCAAAAGTCACCTTTTAACATTCCCACCACACGAGTCCGTTGCTACAGTGACGGGTTTGCCCATGTGGCGCACCCATACAGAGACGCATAGCACCACGATGTCTATGAACCGAAAACTGCCTTCAAGAAGCTGAAGACAGCCAAGCGTTGGAACTTGTGATAACTTTAGGTACTCTACAGCTGAATATTAAGCAGGAGGGTCGGGCCAGCTTCACCATGTTGCAGGACTCGTCTCCATTCAGTGTTCAGGCCCTTCGTCTCACAGGTGTTAGGTTTAAGTCATAGATACCAATGACAGCGCTCAAGGTTTCACAACAGTATTCTTCGCACTTAGCGTCATGGGGTTCAAGGTCATTGTTGTATAAGCAAGACTCCGGATAACTAGTCCATAACGAGAACTCACTGCCTCGCATGCTGGAGATACGGCGCATTGGCACACAGATGGGCACGCGCATATCCTCAATGTTGCATCGGCCTTTCGTAACTGAGGAGGCACAGAAAATCCAGGTTTCTGCTCCCGGCTGGAGCCATTATACGGCCATTCTTCTTTATCGGCACAACAACCTCAAGAACTCTAGGCCTGGTGAGGTCTGGCCTGAAAGTTTTGCCATCATCATTACCAACATACTATGACTACTTCTGAGAGGTGTTATAACTATAAGGACAGTCAACGGGCCGACCCATTATAGATGGCTTTCGCTAATCAGCAGTCACGCAAATCACGAAATATCCCAATCAAGTCCCACTCTGTGAGTTTTTTGAATGAACAGAGCAACCTTGGAAGACCCAAGTTGTATAATTGAGGTGAAGATTGTCCTCCTACGTAGGACTGAGTATCTTACTACGAGAAAATAAAACCCCCCGGGTTAAAGTACCATAAAGAAAGAGGTGGAGTTGATGCGTCCGTCAGAAATGCCAGGATAACCTTAAATTTGTCAATGAGTCCATCGTATCGGTTGAGGTTATGATTTGTACATGGTTGTTGTACACTACTTTTATTTAATAGTAATCTTTGTTCCAGTTATTTGTTATTTTTGTTTCTGACCTTAATTTCCTTAACAGCACTTGCTCTGTACTAGTTTCTTTTAATTTTGTATGCACTTGCCATTGAAGTTGTCCAGCAATGACTGTTCCTGTCGTTGTTCTTGAAATATTTTCTGGCGCGTGAAACAGAGAAAACAACAACAACTTAGCTTGATAGCCTAATCTCTAATGTAGTGATAAGTATAGTAAGTATGCGTTACTTGTTCGTATTTATTAAAATTACAACTTCTAGTTGGTGCCACGGTTAGCACGCACCAACGAAGTTTCTGTGTGCCTTTTTGAAATATCAATCAACTAGAGCGACGTTATTCTACGAGCATGACAGGGACGATCGCCCGAGTTTGTCGGTACTTCACACTATACTGGCCAGGTTGTTTGACTAGATCGAATGTTCGCGGGATTTGTGTCGATAAGCTGAACCGTATTTGACGGCAACAGTCAACTCTTGCTCCAGGTTTCTCGTCCAGCCGTGGTTGTATGTTCTCGACAATCTGTGCTTAGAAAATGTTCACAAAATTGTTCCTCCCAAACAATGCCAAGTTGTCTTCGTATTTGGAGCGTTGTTGCTGTTGTTGGAAGTGATGGTATTCCTCAAAATAGGACAGTTGTGTTGCCGTCGGAAGTGACTTGAACGTGTGATGGGCGGTTGCTGTGTTGGGGTTGGTCGGGCTGGCCGTACTGGACATTGCCGCGCCAGGGTTGGATGCAGATATGGCAGCAACCGATGCACAAGCACGGTTGTAATGATGGTTGTGATGGTGATGAAAGCTGCTCGCATTTTGGTTGTAAAAGTACTGGGCTGCAGCGGCCGTGGCCGCTGCCGAGTGCGCGACGAGATGATGGCCCGATGAAACGGACTCGGCGAGTTGCTGCTGTTGAGCGTGCTGTTGCTGTTGTTGCTGCTGGTAATGCTGGTGATGCTGGTAAGACTGGTAGGAGTGACGGTGATAGTGCGGCGGCAAAGCATGTTGGGCCAGAATGCTGTTATGACCGACGGACGATGAGGTCGAGAGCGGCGCCGTTTTTTGGTGTCAAGCAACCAGCGCTTGTCCATTATTGCCATGGACGCGCATGTGGCGGTTCAGATTACCGGACTGCGAAAATCTACCGATGTTCGATTAGAGAGAGGATAGAAAGAAACAGGGATTTGTTAATGAAATGCACAGTATCGATTCTTCATCTTTGTGGACGATTGCACTGGTTGCTTCGTTTAATCTTTTGTGGCCCTACAACCCAAACCAACCACTGGCGTTCAGTTTGGGAGTGATCTGGCGTTCAGTTTGGTCCGGCGAACGGCGCCGGTACCCTCTGCATCGCATAATTTCTTTAGTGTGTCAATGGAACGACAATTTAACCCGATCAATAATAATAAAAAAATACAATTGAAATTAATAAAAAAATACAAAAATTACGAAACGGCGCCAGTCGTCCAAAATTTCTACAACCTTGGGTTAAAAGTCAGCACCGACAATAAAATTGATGTTGAGATTCGCGCTAGGGTGCTGGCTGCCAACCGGTCATTATACAGTCTGAGGAAACATCTCCTCTCATAACACCTGTCGCGACGAACAAAGCTGTGACAATATAGAACCTATATAGTTCCAGCACTCACATACGTCTCTGAGACAGGGACTTTGTCCTAAACTGACGAAACTCTCTTAGCCGCTTTCGAGAGGAAGATGCACAGAAGGATTTTTTTTCTCAGAAGACCGCATTTGTGGAAGGACAATCGGAGAGCAGCTAAAATTATGAGCATTATGAGCTATACGGCGAACTCGCTGTCGTACAGCGGTTTATACTCGCCAGGCTTCGGTGGGCAGGTCACGTCATGGGAATGACACCGGACGACCCAGTTCGTAAAGTCCTTTTAGATCGTCCACATGGACAGAGGAGGCATGGTAGGCCAAAAACTGAGATGGAGCGATGGCGTTGATGCGTCCGCCAAAAAGGCCACGATAATGGATTGGCAGACCACGGGGCTCGACTCCTGGAGCAGGTTAAGACCGCGAAGCGGTTAGAGCGCCGGATAAAGTAATGTACGACTCGAAAGAGTGTGTGTTATCAAAGAATAGGATTATTCAACTCTGGAATAATGTTTTTTACTATTTAACTCTAGAAAATTCCACGTAATACTGCACTTGCTTCACTGTGTCTTGCAAAGTGGTGAGAAATGAAACCCAACTTTCTCAGTACTATTCGGAGGTAATATTCTTACTTGAATAACGTGCTTTATTAAAATTTCAGCAGCAACTCACAGATTCTGAATGTGAGGTGATGAATTTGCCAATGGCAACTGATTTTGTAGAAATAATTATTCTTCGAACTACTTATTTAGAAAGAAAACATCTAATAGTTATTCATTTTCTTGCACAAATAGTCTAGTGCAAGTAGTACAAATCTTGGTAAGTGCACGAGTGCAGGAATGTTATGACTGATCAAAACCTATGAAAATACCTCCGCAATTACCATGAGAATGACCAGGTCATCTTAACATCTCCTCAGCGCCTATGGAAGAATTAATGGGTTGGAGTATATTATCCATTGGTTTCGGCTCCGAATAAACTCCCAACAACTTAGTTGAAATCGGAGCTGACGTGAGTAAACAAGGAAGTAATTGTCCCAAATCTTTAGATAAAAAAAAACCCTGAAAGAGATCAAAATTTTGGAAATGTTGTCCATTCAGCATTAGACAAACGAAGATTTTCCAGCTTCCAGCGTCCGTATCCAAGGAAATCGGGATTTGCGTTTGATTTGACGCTTGAGCCACTGTTTACAGGCACTCCAAATGAAGAATCTTTGTACCGTACTTTAGTACATCTTGTAACTTAACCAAAAGGTAGTTCGGTTGTGTACTTACCTCAAGAGACATAGTTTGCACTGATACGGTTTTTCGCCACTATGTATCCGCAGATGCTTCGTCAGTGTGGAACTGTCGGAGAATGCCTTCTTGCACGCCCGGCACCGGTACGGCCGCTCGCCGGAGTGCGTTCGCATGTGCGTCGTAACACTGGAGCTTTGCGAGAAGCGCCTATCACAAATGGGACACCGGAACGGTTTTTGGCCCGTGTGCGTGCGGACGTGTGCGGTCAGGTTGGCCGCCTGCGAGAAGCTCTTGTTGCAATCCGGGCAACGATATGGCCGTTCGCCGGAGTGTGTCCGGAGGTGCGTCTTCAGCGTGCTCGGCCGAGCGTACGTCTTCCCGCACAGTCGGCAGAGATTAGGTTTGTTGTCACCGCCGGCCGCTCCATCACTGCCACTACCGCTACCATCCTCCTCTTCCTCGTCTTCGGCGCCTTCCGCAGTCCGCTGGTCGGCGGTGTCCACAAACCCAAGCCCGAGCGAACGACTTTCGGCCTTCATCTTCAGGGCGGCCGCAAACCCGACGGATGCTGCCGCAGCAGCGACGGCGGCGGCCGATGTTGTCGTGGCCGGTGGTGTCGACTGCTCAACGGCGGCGTTAAAGTCCGGCGGGGTCGTACTCTTTGGTGGTGTGCAGTCATTTGGCGACACGGCAGCCGAACTCCCCGACTGCGAGTGATGGTGGTGATGGTGGTGATGATGGTGCTGGGACGGATGATGATGGGGATGGTGTGCCTGTTGATAATACTGTTGCTGTTGGAGCTGTTGCTGCTGCTGTTGAAAATGTTGTTGCTGCTGGTGGTGCTGGTGCGGGTGCTGCTGATGCAGCTGCAGATGTTGCTGCGCTTGCGGGAGCGGTTGTTTGTGGGGCGTTAGCGTGGACGAACTGCGAGACGAGTCGTGTACTACGGGTGGAGGGGAGATGGAGCCGCTGGAGGTAGGGGGAGCCGGCGGTTGACTTTGAGGCCGAAAGTCTGCCGTAAAGGAGTAGGTCGTCCCGGGCGGATACGGCACCGGGCTGAGCAGCGGCGGGTAGAGCACATTTACCGACGAGGCCGCATTTTGAGCTCCCCACTGCATCTGCGAGCACTGTATGGGGACGGACGCTTCCGCACCGTACCCGTGCATCGTCATGTTCATGCTAACGTTGACGCTCATGCTGGGATAGATCGGTGGAGCCGAATGTTGTGCGCAGGACGAGTCATAGTAGTTGGTGCTGTACGGACCGCCCGTTTGCGACTGCATCTGGTTGTAGTGCGCATGCGATCCGTGACCATGGTGACCGGCGGGTGAGAGTAGCATTTGCGGGTGGACGGTGTACGAGAGCGACGCTTGCGGGGTGGCAAAGTTCTGCCCCTGGCCGATGGGTGGCGGGTCCGGGCTTTGCTTCAACACGGCGTGTTTCAATGACAGCAACACATCCGCAACGTCGTGCGTTGGCCGCTCGGGTCTGCTGGGGGATGCAAACAAAAAACCAATCCCGCAAACGGGAGCCTCTAAGCGAATGCCCGATTGATGAGTTGAGCTGCGCGCTCTGTTTAACTTACTTGTACGATGCACCACAAGGGGAAAACGGAAACAAACTCGGCAACGGATCGATGTCCAGTGGAGGCAGGCCAGGAAATGTGCTCATATCCTCGCTCCAGTAGCTGCCAAGATTGCTTTGTGAGCTGAGGTTCAAAACGGGGATCAGAAAACGATAGCATTAAGTGTTTTTTTTATTCTAACAATTTAAAATCAGTAGTAAAACAACAAATTTTATTTGAAACTTATGTTCAATAAATACAACGCTTACTAAACTTGTCTATAATGATATCAAACTAACTAAAGCCAAGCAAACAATCACCGAATCTTTGCTCAGCAGATAGTGGCAGAAGCTGGAATACATCATTTATACCAGTTTTTCTCGTTATGATCCACTTTCGCACTTAATTTAATCACCACTGAGTACATTCCTCCTCGTTCTAAGTCATGGGCCTGCCGGTCGTATAGACCTAACCCATTCATTGCATCGCATTCGCATGCCGATCGGTTTACAGTTGAAAATTGCAACGCCGCAACACGGTAACACGATAGCGCCTTCCGCCATCTTCGCACCGTGTTCACCGATCCTAAGCAACAACGCTCCGCTCGTTTGGGGCGGTTTGGTTTTCCGCAGGAAAACATGCTCCACCTGGCTAGATGCTGTGTGATAGTTGCACACAACCAAACAGCACAGTGGAAAGTAGAGAAAACAGTATCGGTGAAGAGATAATTAAAATGAAATGCTATTCCTTTCGTGGTGGAAGTTGAAGTATGGCAGGAAGTGTTAAGAGGCAAGGGAAGTTCGCACGGTTGTAAACCGACTACGAAAAATAGTCACCAGAAACGAATGGCCGCCGTAAAACGCTTATCGATTGAAATAATTCATCAACAAAAAGAGATAGAAACAGAGAGAGAGGGAGTAAGCGATCCAGTAAAATCGAGTGAAGGGTAAGGAATATCTGGACCGATGGACCCGACCATGATCCGTTTGACGGGAGATTCATTCACAACATAAGAGGCGTGCGGTTTACCAACAGAATGACATGTTTTATGTTGCCCATTTCTTCCCTCACCAACACATCCGCATGATAGCATACATCGAAGCAACCATTTGAAAGTACTGCAGCATCGCCGAAGGCTTTAGCAAGAGCTTCTAAAATTAGTCCCCTCCACCGCATTTCCATTCCACAGACATTGCGTTTCACAACAGAGATTCCTACCGTTACCGGGCAACCAGCTAGCATGCAAAAATCGGGGGGTCAAACTTTTTATGTGCAAAAGTATGCCTCTTTTTTTGTGGCTGTTTGGTTTCGCCCTGGTTCGCAACCTTCCGCATTTGGAGCGGTGTTTTATTTGCGTTCTTTTTCGCATGAATGTTTTACCTCAGTACACCGCTGTGGTCGAGACAGTTTCCGCAGTCGCTGAAATCCGATCCGTGCAGTCCCGCAAGGGGCAATGATGCTGCGTTCTCCTGACAGCTGGAACAGCCACTACCACCGCAGGACGATGGGCATTCCTAGAAAGACAGATGGTAACACAGATGGAGCAAGGGTGGGTGAGTGAGTATGGTGATGGTCAATATGTTGTCGCTACATACATATAAAATTGTATTTAAAAATAGAACCCCCGTGAATGTTGATTTTTTTTTCTGCTAGCAGGACTCGATATATTATGAATGGAGCGCTCTTGTTACTATCATTATGTGCATAACATATAAGGCGCTTTTTTTGAGTGCTACCGTGCAGTATACTTGTTGCTATCTTTGCTGGATATCCTTGACAGCTATACAATTGTTCAATATTTTAAATAACAATTTTTGTTTTTCAAATTAAACATCATATTTATGTCTATTTTGGATAAGAACACATATCGTTATACCGCACTAAATATGCAATGGTATGAAAATTTCAAATTTTATATCTATTGAGTGGATTCTCCGCGTTAAATTAATATCCTTGATATTTCTACTTTTTTTGCCTCTCGTTGTGCAGTAATGCCAAATAGGAATTTCAAATTTCCAAAGCGTGGGAAAAAGACTATGCGCTATTCAGCAACAAAAAAAGAAAACTGAATTGGCTGAATCGATCGGGATCTTCGTTATCTAGCGTAATCATATTCATTTTTAACAAATGGGTCGTAAACTGTTAGTTTCACCAACGTAATGCTCAGACAACGTTTATTGCGTCATTATACATTTCGTCATACGAACATTTCTATTTGAGTACAGAACAAAGCATTGATAAGATAGGTAAAAATTGTGACTACCTACAATAAAATTGCGCTAATATTTACACTAAATTTGATTTGATACATATCTGCTCCGGTTATACAATTTCCTCTATTGTATTTCTTCAATTACTGCTCTAGATTGATTCTCTTTTTCATTCATTAGGAACAGCCAGACCATATTGCTTTTTGGTTCTTTTTTATATTCAATTAACGAACATTTCGATTGTTTATGAAAATGCTGAAAATGAAAATTTTGCTGATATGATATCCGAAAGATGTAAAAAAAACAATATAAATTGCGAGAAATTGGCTATAATATGTTTTTTTAAACCATGGGTAAATTATTTTAAAAAACACTCATCACTTTTTATTTTTTGTTCACCTATGCTTATATTTCTGATCACCCATTATATTTTTATATGTTCTCTATAGTTGTGTTTCGCTTTCAGACAAAAAACAGGTTCTATTAAAGTAAAACTCTGTACTTCTAATGCAATTCAAATACTATTTTTTATATTTATAATTATGTTTGTCATATTTCAAAGCGCCAAAAAGGAGAAGTATTATTAATTAACATTATCTTGGTGCTCATTTGCACCAGATTCAAATACGAAAAGATATAGAACCCTGTGTACGGAAATACTCAGTCTATAGAGGGTTATTCTATTTGTAACTAAAGGAGGAACATATGATAAGACCCACGTCTGTCCCAACACAAGTTCAAGATAATACATCTAATACATATTTTAATATCCATATTACGGAAAACTAGTCGATAAGTGAAGACGATAAGACTATAAGACGCCACGTGAAGGAACTTTTTAGGACATTCATCAAAATCTCTTATTCCTACAATTCTACCTTCATACTCTTTTCCCACATTGCCAACCTAATGTCTTAGTTGATATATCAGGGGTACCATTTAAAAGTCTATCAGCGTTCGGGACACACTGGCGTAGCAATGCAGGGCAAAAGATTCTGTAATGAATTTGAGAACTGACCTTGCCTTGGAGTTTAACTTCCTAACATGGTGTCCCTAAACGTCTGTGTCGGTCTTGTGAGGTCTTGAATCTTTAGAAAACAGGCGAATGAATGCTCAAATATTGCTGTTTATTAGTAAAACCAACACACGCACACGCACACACTATGTTTAAAAGTTTCAATTTCAATGTTTAAAAGTTCAATTGTGTTGTCGTACTGCGTTTAAAATATTCTACTACGTTTAACACTGTTTTACTTAGGTTGAAACCCGATTAGACAGCAATATGTCCGTTAATTTTTTATACAAATATTGAAAAATATACAAATATACTTCTGATAACAAGCTCAATCAAGCTGTCACTGAGACCACACAAACACATTTTCAAGCTTATTTCGAGGATAGTAGTTTAAGCAATAGTATTGTACGAAATATTCTTTATTCCACAAAAAAAAACCCTTTGTAATAGTCACATTTGTAAAACGATTTCGTGGAAGTACCGTTTTGCATCAAATTTCGAACAATTTTAGCATATTTTACACATAATGTTACGTTAAAAATTGCAATATTATTTTGGTTCGAAGTACGGACGCTATTGAGCTATATTTCATATTACGGTCGTTTTGATTCAAATGTCGGACAGCATCGAACCTTCGTTCCATTCAGGTTCGCAAATATCGCATTTTCTATGGTTAAAGGAACACCAATCCCATTTTTAACTTATCACCGTCCACTGACGTCAAGGTTTTTTTTTGTGGAACTCAGAGAGTAAAATGATAAACCACCACATTTTTCTCATTGATGATTATCTCACGAATCGATTCTGATGTACTCCGAAGCAACTAGACCCAGAGTGAAGGGCATTAATGATGAATTTACACTGGATTTGATTTGAAGCAAAACTGCTAAGAAAGCCTACAGTGGTGAACTGTACGGTAGTGACAGATGGAAAACATTTATTTTTACCAAAATTAGAGCCCAAAAGATGCTAACAACTTTAATAATTAATTTAATATTTAAATTAATAATAATAAAATGTGATTTCAATATGTCATGACATTTACGAGACGCGGTAATAAGCATTGTGGTTATAGTTTGGGCAAAAAAATATTCAGATAAAACGTGAAAAATGTCCGGAATTTGAAGCTTTCCGTAGTTTCATGCAGCACGGTATAGAGGGTTTAAAAAAAAAACCCTAGACGAGAACAAACAATTCGCTAAAGTTAACTTAAAGTCGTTGAAGTGTAGGAAAACAACGATTTCGAAATATGCAATAGCATTCGTTATCGTCGATGATTTCATATGGACCAACATAACTTATGACCGGCGGCTTACGATGTATTGCGTAAATCTGCCACTCGCGACACGTGCGTCCAATATTCGATAACGGCAAATGAGCTTTACCTATTCAACCTGGCCAACACCGACCAGAACCGACATCGTCACCACTCCAGCTTCCCCTTCACCTTTCCAACAACCTACAGATTTATTTGTCGTCATGCTGTCGGTTATAAATGGACAAATATTCGCAAAAACCTTCGTACATTACTCCGGCGGGGCAGCTACGGACCTACGGACTATGCTTCCAGGAACAAACGCTCACCGATAGGAAATATAATCTTGTTAGAACTAGAAAAAGGACATGCCATCACGTGACGCTCTGGTTTTCGGTGACGTTGGCCCTGTTGGCGCCTAGCAATGTGTAACACTGCAAAGGGCAGGACGCAATTTTCGCATTCTGTCGAGTGTGGCTGTAGCGCTCGATTTACGAAAACTCGACGCCGATGGTGGATGTTGATGATGATAAGGTTGGAACACAAAATGGTTAGATTTACTGAAACCGCTAACGCAGCAAACATTGCCATTCCAGTGTTAAGGCTATTAGGCATGGTTGCTTCGATATGGTACAATGTATCGGCATGATGTAAGTTTCGTTTTTTTTTGTACCACCGTGGATACATTACACAATATTTCATTATACAACCATCGCGTGAGTACTCCATTTCAAAGCAACAGCTAAAAAGCTAAAACAGGCTAACAGTGGTCCATGATTATAGGTATTGGCAATTTTACCTAGCCCTAACATTGCACAGTGGGCAGTCTCGAACAAATTTACATTGTTGTACGAAAAACTTCAAGTTTTTATTGAATATTATCATTAATTGAGATAAAAAATACATTTTGTGTTTACTTGAACCACCAGGTAGCGCTTAACAAAATTTGCGTTTCTCTTTTACATAAAGTAGTTTCTCGCTGTCAATAGTATCTAAGTATCGTAAAAAATATATAAGGTGTTCTAGTTTAGTTTTTAAATGATTTATTGATATTGATATTTAAATGATTTATCGTTTGAACATAATTTGCTTTTTTATCCGTTTTGAGGGGCTGCTATTTTGGATTGTTATATATTGTTTCTAACTGCTATTTTGGATTTTGGAAGTACGAGAACTAACAGTAGTTTTCGCAGGTCTTACATACATAACTTAAATGCATACGTACACTCGTTGGATGGGGCTTTGAGCTTTTGATCTGCTACTGTATAAGGGTATATACAGGCAGACAAACAGATCGGGAACACAGATAATTTTGCAAAATGCTGTTATTTGCGTTCCGCTCTGGCTGAGTTTAGTGGGTGTGCTTTGTCCTTAAAGTCTGGTATTGTAACGATGTTAGCTGATCGTTTAGAAATGGTCACCGGTGTACTGGTGAATGAAGAATAACAGTTACCAAAAAATATTGATATCACTTAAAATATATATATATATATATTTAATTTCTAAACATCTAAACAGCCATAACTTCTCCAAGCCCTGCACTGTGCTGTGAATCAGTATCAGAACTGAGATACTGATGTTGCTGATCTTGGGATCGTGTAGACAAATTAGAGCTTATGGCACTTATTTCAATATTAAAACTAACAACTACAACACTTTCCACAACATCTAGAAAGTCAGACTCTTTCCTGATTTTTTGGTCGTTTAACCAGCTAAATTCAACAGATTAATATGATAAAATCTCTTAAGTTGAAAATATTTAAACATTTTCTATCATGCTCTATGCTGCCGCTTTTGTGAAAATTGTGATGACTTTCTGGAGTTTCTGCTCCCAACGCTCCAATTGTTTTGGTGCATCCAAGACAATTCTATTGTAACAATAGAGGGTATATTATACCGATTGTAACGATTGAAACAGAATAAGTATGTATTTTTGCACTATTAATCCTGATTCAATAAGATTAAAAGCAGTTAAAAATGTTCGATGCCTTGCAATTATCTCTTATGCACTCTCTGAAACACAGCTCAATTTGGCTGTTTGTTCTTAAATAAACCTTCTACATTTCCTAACTACTGTACTGTGCTACTAACTTCCATTCGACATGATTAACCTATCTTTATACCAAATTCTTTTCAAACCCAATTGTTTACGATTCAAATACAAGGGTTTGTTATGTTTTATAACGTTCCATCTCTTGAAATCAAGCCAATACGAATTTTGTAATAGATACTCTAAAACCCGCATCCAGCAATGCAACGGGGAAATTCTAAAGTTCAAATTTTAATGAGTTTCACAATTTTTTTTTTACTCAATAATAATTCCATAACAATCCATCTAATTTGATTTAGCTCCACATTTACTAGAAGTTTGGTAAAAATGCTACATCAAAAGCAACTCCCTATGGGGACGCCCAGTCCTACGTAACTGTTTCAAGAAAAAGTTGATTTGAAAAAATCTTTCATAATAATCGCGTTTGTAAACGCTCGCAGAAGGGTTTTTTTTTTTGTAAAATAAATAAAACACGCATCTTATACACATAACACTTCACTATCTGATTTTTTCATTCAAATTTGATACAAATCCCAAAAACACGAGTACATATAGAAAAATAATATTGTTTGTGAATCACAGCATAGCATCTAAATTTGTTAATTTTGAATAATTAATAATTTTGAATAACATTGGTTTGAAATCAAGCAAGCTCGGGAGAAAATGCCCAGAAAAGTTTCAATTCAGCAAACGGCCGTCATAATGGAAAATACAGCAAATCCTGACATTGGCAGCCTCATTTTCAGAAACCAGATAAGACCGAGATTCATTTTATATACGTTTTAAAGTTTAATTCCACAAATTATAAAAAAGGATTTATTTACCCATAACGGAAAATTGTTTTCCTTTTTTTAAATTTTATCACGACAAATGCCCAATTCTACTACTAGTCTTGAGTTTCCCCCTATCTGAGTGAATAATATACTGCGAATGATAAGCGTATCTATATTGAACAAACTGTCATGGGTAAGGGTACCATTAGTGGTGGTAGTGGAACTAAATCCCTACGACAAGCTAAACTCAATATAGATATTTCTAGTAATACGAAATATTCTCTGGTCTGGTACGAATCGTTTAAAACACAAACGGCCGCATTCTGTGTTAAAATGGTTTTAATATTCAACTTTTTCAAAAATGCTCCACTATTATGCAGTATTTCTTAAGGTTTCTTAAAGAGAATCATCTTTTTTCTTTTTCTTATGGCTACAACTGACAGCAAAATTAATAAAACCGTGTAGTCATCACGAATATACAAAAAATTAGTAAACTTTTGCAAATTCGAGGTCTTTGAGCGTAACCCGGCGGTCTACAGTAATTGAAGATTGTGTTCATCACATATATTTGCCATACGATTTCACAGTTTTTGCTCAAAGTTCTATGACTGCAGACCGCCGGGTTAAGAGACAAATTGACCGCCAAAATTAAAAAAAAATTGCACCAGGTCATCAGGAAAGTAATCTCTCAGGGATAAGTATTGGTGATAAAGTGATGAACAAATACTAGCACCACTAATAATAATAAGCAACGTTCCACACATAGTTTGACACCGCTTGTAGTTCGACACACCTGTATATCAAACAAATTAGGTTTGGCATCACTGCATCTAGGTACAAAAGGCGCTGCACAATTTCGAACTGTAGTAGCCGTTGTTGTTTATTGTTTTTATAGAGACTTTGAGCTGGGCAGCTTCATTCGCCTCTTTATCTGTAGTAGCCTTTGGACATCTTTCTAACATAAACGTTTATGAACTAAAAACATGTTGTGTCCTTTCGTGTCCGTTTAACAGAGACCACCTCAATAGGAACCACATACCACCATTATAGGTACAACAGAACATTAACAACACATTATTAAATACACTAGGTTATGTATCGTTGTTTCTGCAAGGAGAAACGTATTTTCTATCATATTCCGATGAAACAACAAAATGTACTACTTCCAAACACCTCCAACAGTGTTTAATAGTTGGCATGCTGACTAATTGCACCACTATTTGGTACGCTTACCCTTACAGAATTTAAAAGCATGCATATGTAGTTCATGCTTTAAACAGAAAAAAAAAATGCGAAATGATAAGGACACGCTATGAGGAAACTTGAGTTTCGTCATCTAGAAATGCCAGCTATCGTCTGCTTCTCCGATCAACATTAAATCAGCATTAAAATTACTAATGGAAAAACGTTTTGTGGGGAATAGTGGGGAATAGGATTCTTACACAAAAACACGACACATAATTTACATAGAAAAAAAATTCACAGCGTACTGTAAAACGCTACAACGCTACCAACATAACCAACCCAGCGTAGTATAAAAACCACACACTTGTTTGATCTTCATATAGAGAGCACCACTCGTAATATTGATACGGAATAGTAATGTTATGTTTGAGGCAATCACACACTTTACACCGTTACTCCAGTTTCAGCTTTGGTAACAATATGTTCTATTGGCCACATTCAGCTGCACCAACAATATTCCTTTCCGGTGGACAAGCGACAAACCCGCTCAACGATGCGTAACGGTGAACCACTTCCGAATGACTAAAACCGTAGATGTTTCGGCCCTAAAAAGGGATGCTGCTATTCATAAAAATAATGGTGAAATTTCAGTTATTACGATTCGGGTGAATTATGCAAACGGGTGGAACAATTCTTGCTTCCCTCCCCGTGGGACGCTGTGCGTAAAGGAGAAGGAACGCATTTCGTTGTGCATGAATGTTACGGTATATCGGCACGAGCATCGCAATTCGTTCCCGCGTGTCCTGCGCGATTCTTGCCGGATGCTGCCAATGCTGCTGGGACGTAAAACCGCGTGGAAGCGGAGTGGAAAGTGGGAAACATTTCAACACATAACCCCGGACTCACCTGTGGACTGTCGAGTGGCATCCCGAAGAGGGGATTGTTCGGCACATAGCCCGTTTCCGGCTCCATGGGAGTGCTATCCGTACTCCCGCATGATATGTACATGGCTCCACCTTCGTGTATTTGATTGAACTCTGCAAATGGACAAAAGGATGCAAGCGAATCCCATTAGACTGCAGCACATTCCGCTCGATGAAGCAATTCCGACCGTAGGCCCCCATTCCACGGGAACAAGCAATTTCATTTTCTCCCGACCACACAGGTACCACGGACATCTTGTTGATGCTTCCCATCGGGCCATGATGGTGGAACTAGGCAGAATAATGCATCGCGACGCATGCGCTCCAACATCAACGCGGCTTTTAGTGACTATGCTTCTAAAGATGGATGCCATTGTGACATTCCGAACATAAAACAAATATTACGTACACATTTACACATTTGTTATAAAGTAGCAGCAAACAGTTCTTTTTATTTTGCTATCAAAACACAACCAAAACACAACAATGAATGAACATTGTTCAACATTTGGTACATAAAGTTTTTATGCTGTTGCATCGGTTTAATAATAAAAATGTAATAAAAACAGTTTTTGGCCACATGCAGTATATAAATTACACTACCAACAACACGTAAACACACAACTCCTGGCTGCGTTAAGGGTTTATTTTTGCAGTGTAAGCCCTTCACCGAACACGCCCCTTTCATCGGAAAAAGAGGGCGTAGCTTGTACAATTTTTGCAATTGCAATTGCAACGCGTCGCGTTATCAAATTTTCAACTTTTCGCTGCAACAAACTTGAATTTAATGCCTTTTTTGTAACTACTTTAACATTTGTTCGACATTTACTCAAGCAATTCAGTGGAATGTGATTATATCGTGCGGTAATCAGACTCACGAGACCTTCCGTTCCGTTGCTTGAAAGGCACAATTGGCTGTGCTATTGCGGAGTGTAGTCAGAAAGGTTATAATAATCTTTTTATTGCCGATAAAATTAAGCCTCTTTTGTGAATTCAAGTGAGTGAGCAAGTAAAATGGAAAAAAAAAACATGAGAAAAACTTACAGTAAAATTAATTTAAAACCACATTAGTTACTATAACAGAAAATCGAATCGAAAATATTAAAATAATAAATCTTTTGAAATAAATAAATAAGTAATTTCTGTTCTGAATTTCTGTTTGGAAATGTGTAACAATCACATTTTGGATAATTATGAGGCTATTTTAAAAGATGAGTGAACAATTGCACTCCGTACGCAGGACTGGCTATTCGGCTACGGGAAAATAAAGTCTAAGAAATTGAAATTTTACACGGAATCATTAGCGTGGATTCAACGGACAATACACCAGTAGGAACTGAACTTTATAAGTTTGTTTTACAACCTATCTAAAGCAGAATAGTAATCCCATATAATTAAGCTCAAATCTATATAACAAACGGAACTGTTGTACGATAACGGTAGGAATAAAACAAGTCCTAGCTGCAGATGCATTTGTATTTGACCGGACCAAAATCCCATCCGGACCAATCCGCCGTACGCAGCACGGACTATCCAGCTACGGGTAAATAAAGTCAAAGAAAACCAAAAAGACATCTTGAGGTTGTTGTGTCGCTAAACAATTAAAAAGGCTCACTAAATGTCTGTCTATCTAAATGGGAAGTCCCATGGTGGCATGATAGTAGCGGCGCCGGTCTTCACACGAACGGACCGGACCAAAATCCCATCGGAAGCAATTCTTCGTAGCAAAGACTGACTATCCGGCTAACGTGGTCGATACGGTGAAGGCCGTTCTAAGGAAAATAAAAACAAGTCTGTTTACATTGCAGCTCAAACCTACTTTCAAACAATTTTTTTTTGCATCTTTTAGAAGAAAATAAAAGGAAAACATTTTTAATTTCTTGATGTTGATCATTTTCACCTGTTGGAATTTCTAGCTTACACTCCCTCGGTCCAAATACTCCCTTCCGAACAACCGAAAATACTAACCCAGAGTGAACGCGTTACTATGTCCGTCCGAGTGTACCATCCAAAACGCCCGCGCACTGCAGAACCACAGCCAAAACACACAGGAGTAAAATAATTCCCACCAAGAAGCAAACACAAAAAACACGGATTGTACTCAGTCACAATCCCCAACATTAACAGCCCACCGTTGGCGGGTAAATCATCGTGCGGAAATCAACTGAATCCGGGGGTATAGCACCGCAAACCGTACGTCGGAAGTCAACCGAACAGTAAGTATCATAATTCACACGCTTTCACTTGCATCCACCGGTCGGCGGGCCGCATCCTGTGCAGCGTCGATGCTGCAGCTGCCCTGTCTGAAGGTGGCCGAGGTTCTGCAATCACTGGCGGATGATCACTGCTAGCGATGTGGCTGCCCGTTTGCACCGATTGCACTTGCACCTGCACTTTTCTATGCTGCTTTCCGTCGTAGACCGCGCGGGTAGTACACTCATGCAACATGCCGTTTTGGGCGTTGTGCATTTGGATCGTTGGCATCGCGTCAGAGGCTGCTGGGGAAAATTCCTCTTATTCCGGCCTGCGCTTTGCCCTTGAACATCATTGAACTTTCGCAAACCGTGTATTGTGCACTTGTACAGGGAGATTTGCAACACTATGTTTAGCGGTAACTTTAAATGCGGTAACACAAAAGGCAATGGAAAACGGTGCAGGTGGTAGAGAAATGTACGGTCAACCGTTGAGGTGCCTTGAATGACAACAGCGGCGACTTCGAGAGCCGTACGTCGATACGCTCGGAAGGACGGTATGGTAAGGACTGAAGGATGAGTTTCGTTTCGATGAGCCGCTGGAAAACTTTCCGAAAACTATCCCTTACAACCGGACGGACACGCTCGTTCCCATCTATGCCACCCTCTCTACACTCCTGAAGCCAAATCGCTTCGATCGGATAGGCTCGCTCGCTGGCTGGCTGGCGCGGTTGTTGACGGGCCACGGGTGTGTTTTCAATGTTTCCCTCTTTTCCTTCTGTTCACCAACGGCGCAACAAACAGGAACCGGGCGTAAAACAAGGAAGGAAACAGTGTGCGGTTCCCTTCCATACGACCGAACCGCATTAGCCAACCAACGGCCGATGGTTCACTCGCTGCTTTGCACACCGTGCAGAATTCCCATAACATAACATGTGACGACAAAGTGTAGCAAAGAGCAACAGAAAAACCAGAAAAGGCAAAATGAACCGAGTGCTACGCACTGAAACACACCAACATAGGCCATCTCCATCTTAGTTCCAGCCCTAACCTCGTGGGGCAGCTACAGCAGCCTCGATGCACCGAGCGAAGGCGCGATCCAACACCCCGCGAGGCCGGACCAGAAAGGAGGTGTACGCCGTCTGTGTTACACGATATGCAAAACGTTGACAGTGGAGAGTGGAGTTTGTCCGGCGACTGGCAGTTAGTTTGCACACGGTCCTTCGGAGGGGTTTTTTTTTTGGGTTCAATCTTTACTCAGCAATACAGTAGGTGGTTCATTTTACGCTTCACTTTTGGATTTAAAGCGACAATTTTGTTTCTGTTTTGACTTATTTTTAAAGAACTGCTTTCGCTAGTAAAGGGAGGTCCAGAAAGTATACAGCAGGACAAAAAAATATAACATGTTCGAGAAAGAAATAGTGTATTTCATTAATCATTTCTGTAACGTTTTTTTAGTTATTTTAATAAAAAAAGTAATAATTGAAAAAAGTAATAATACGCCAATGATCGCACTTTTGCCCTAACGCTTCTCATCAGGTTCAGCACAAACTTCTCCACAACGACATTGGACATTTTCTTTCAGTCTTCCGCAAAATTTATCGATTGCTGCTTTTGAAGTGTTTTCTTAAGTGTGCCTTGTGCGAGGGCCTAAAGTTTTTCGACCTCATTTCGGTACCATTATTTTCATCATTCCATTCGATCGTGTTTTTTGCATAATGTACAGATGCCAAATCTGGCCCAAAACAACACTGGACCGCCATGTTTTCGGATCATTGGTAACAAACGGCGATTTAAACACTCCCGAATGCACTATCGATCTTCATTGTTTCTGTTGTCTCAAATGTCCATGACGATGCATCCGGATTTGCCAAAACGCATACAGCTTCCGTGCCCGCGGTTTAACGCATGCGGCCTGCTTTTCACTCCGTTTTGGCTTTTCTACTTTTTGAAGGTCTTTAGATTAAATCCTGCCTTGGCAAGTTGGACGTTGCTCTTTGAAGTACCCAGCCTCGAATAGAACTTTTGTGTTTTATTTTTGAAAGCCATTCTGATTTTCCGGTCTCATTTGTGGCCCACAGGTCCTGGCTTTTGACCACTTTTCTGCGCATCCTCAAAGCTTGATTCCTCACGAAACATTCGGATGGCGGTTCGTACGGGTCCGATACTCACACCTTCCGATTTTGCTAATTGACTCAACGAGATGTAGGGAATAGAGCACCATTTGTGCCACAATGCTTTTTCGCTTTTCGGGTGGAATGCGTCGTATTTTGATGGAAGCGTCGAAAAAAAACTTAATTCCGACGCACAAGCTAGTAGTTAAGAGTGTAAACAACAAGGCAAACTAAAAGTCTGCTGTTTTACGTCATCCGTTTTCAAGTAACGTCATATAAAAATCGTTCTGTTTATACTTTCCAGTCCACCCATTAATCTACTATGCCCTAATAGATGTTGTTTTCAGTAAATGGTGTTTTAAAATATGTTAATATTGTTTTTAATAACTAACAGATCAATGCTCAACTCCGGTGAAGTTACTAACTGGAGCAACTAATAGGGTGTTTTGTAATAGTTTTGCATACCTTCAGGGGGATTATCCCGTCAACAGAATTGGTTGTTACAACTATTACAATTTTGACTGTTGCATAAAGTTGAACTGCTAAAGAGCGAAAGTTTTAATCGAGAAGCAAACCAATATATTTTTCAAATTAGAATTTAAATTGCAACCATTTATTTCTGATATTTTAACTATATTTGTTTAGAATAAGATCACTCACCGATTATCATCGCAGTAGCACATCGTGTTACATTTTACAGCCTCTACTGTATTTTTTACTTTCATCGGCTGTTTCCTTTTCACTGTTTTAAAAGTACGTTTCTCTTTGACAGCGTTCAACTAACAGAAGTTACCATGCAGCTATATCCTTCGGCTGCGTAGCGCCCAAGGATCGATAGCTCACTCGATCTTTTCTGCTTCCCTTCCAATACTCCCTCCACCCTCCCTGCTTATCTGACGAGTACCTGATACCCGATGACCGAACGATCATCGCTAATTTGATACTTCTAGCCACCTTGCTCCTTGCTCCTTTTCTACCACCTACTGGTAAAGTTTGTCCAGACGAGACAAGTCCAGCGCAAAAGGAAAAGTTTGACAGATAGAATCAAGGAAAGTATTGCATCCGTAGGAAGCGCCTACATTGTAACAGGAACTCTTCCTGCGACATTTCTATCCGGTTTGTAATGCAATGGAAATCAACGTGGGATTGATTTGTAACATGTCAATCGGCGCTACTAGCGCAACACAAGGGCAATGAGATATCAGTTCTTAAGGGAAACAAAACTATCAGTTACATGTTGAACCTTTCCCATGCTTGTTTTGTTTCGACTTGATGCATCTTAATCCTTTGTTCGTTCTCGATAAGCGGACTGATGGAGTAGCTGCTTGGAAGTCTTGAACATTTGTAAACAAGTGACATCACCTAACAAACATGTTTGAATAATCAATGAAGAGACAACAACTTGGCCATAATGATCGCAAAATTTCAGATCGCCCAGTATTGCACTTTGGTCGTGTCCCCGTTCCACAACGTACGATCTATGCTCATCCTTTGCTGTAGTTCCCGTTATGTTACTGTGCTGGCCGATCGATATCGAATGGCAGGAAAACGCCCCTCCGGCAGTTCGAAGCGAAACAGGATACTTGCATCAATGTCTGAACTGGTCACGAAGTTGCTGACATTCGGAAGAACACGGACACTTTCCTTGACGTCAGGTTGCTTCTTGAAGTAGCAAGCCGGACACACTCACACACGTTGATCGTGACGTTCCTAAAGTCCGGACAGTTTCGTTCCCCCATCCATCCGCAACCTGCGGCCCTTCCGGATCGATACCTGCCCCCCCGCCTGAACCATCGATCGGCAAAAAGTCAGGCACAGGATCAACGTACAACGTAATGTTCAATCGAGCGTCACGAAACTGGAATGAGAGAACGCAATTGTCCGTGATCCACCCTTCCCAGCACACCCCATGGCCGTTGATCCTGTCGCGTTTTAGGGGGTGCTGTTGTTGTAAGACGAGACGCGAGAGAAAATCTGTATCGTGCGGGATTACCTTCTAAAGGGAAAGGGGTTATTCAGCCGATCCAGTGACCGACCTGCGGACATAGGAAAGAATCGGGATCTTGGAAATGACCTGCCCTCGAACTATAGCTCACAGCAGGTTCACTTTTCCCGCCGAATATACTCCTTAAGGGCAGTTGGTTCAAATTGTCTGTCTTTCGGATGCTGCCTTCTGTTTTGCATCCGACCGGGTGGTCTGGCACGTCAAAATGTGTCTCCTTCCCTGCTTCCGTCAGCCTGCCCGATCTGATCAACGGACTGGTTTGGCTCTCTCTTCTCTCTTTGTTCCATTCCACACCTTACCATATTGGAATTGCTTGTTGAGATCAAGTAGGCTTTGGAGCAATGAAAGATGACTGTAAATGGATCGTAGTAACAGAAACACAAACAAAAACAGGCCATTTCATTGATGAATTTGCGATCCTACGATGCGATCATTCGATCCAATTGTCCATTCAAGGGAAAAGCGAGGGTTCGTTAGGGTTGCTCGTTCGAAATCCGCTCAAGAAGAGACCGGGAAGAAGGTTTCGGGCACACAACGCAGCGCTGCTTGGGGCAGATCGATGG
This sequence comes from Anopheles marshallii, assembly GCF_943734725.1. Taxonomy (NCBI): domain Eukaryota; kingdom Metazoa; phylum Arthropoda; class Insecta; order Diptera; family Culicidae; genus Anopheles; species Anopheles marshallii. The sequence goes on along the minus strand of NC_071326.1, from coordinate 49,529,909 downwards.
ATGGCCAATGAAGTGTGTGCTAATTTGTTCATAAGCTCCACACTGCCGGACAACAGTCCTTTTTTTGTCGATATTCGTTTGGTTCAGGGTCACTAACTTCAGGGAAATATAAATTGAATCCCGTTGATGATCGATATTGTCCAACAAATGTGTTACCTGTAAACTTTTATTACAACAAACAAGACTTCATAGTTAAGCATAATTTTAAGCTTATATTATCCCATACTTATATTATAGTTATTTAACCACAAAAAAAAATAAAATAAAACTACTTTTCTCTAGTATTTTCTGTTTTTTTTTAACGAATCTGAAACATCTATTTTCAATTCTGCATCGCAAACAAAATGGCGTGTGAGAAAAACGCGACAAAAGAAATTGATTATATTCCACTCCCTTTTCCGCTCCATTTCCCCCCCTGGGTGCCCTTCCCCTTCAACACTCATTCACCCCTAAGCGAAGACTAACGCACTCACTCCAGGTACTAGTGTTATGCTGCCTCCCGCCCAGGATCACATCATAGACGCCATTGTGCTTTTCTTTTTTTCTGTTCCTTCATCGCTTCTTTTGGTTTTCCCGCAGAAATAAATGAGGGTGTAATGAAGTAGAGTGCGTGGCGAGCGTGTGAGAGGGGCGGGGGAGAGGGGGTGTAAATTGAAATGAAAATGAAGCCCCACAAAGGGCAACGCCAACGACTACGCAGCTCCGTTACGTCGAGATGGGTTGTTTGTGCGACCGGCCGGGACAGCAGTTTCCGTTCTGTTCTGTTCTTTGCATTACGTGTGCGTCGCCGGTAGGTGTTGGGCGGTTCGCTGCCATGCCGAATTATGAAATGCTCTTATTTAAGAGACTGTTTAACATTTATTTTGACTATTCATTTTACCGTGAGCGTTAATTACGATAGCAATCTCACGTTAGATTGCTATTTTTACGTAAAGGTAGTTCTATATGTGTTCTTGAGTTGATTGAAGCGAACTGTTTAAACATTCCATATAGTAGGCGATTCGCACCGGTTGCGCATCACAATGCTTGTAATCATTCCCATCAAAGTAACCGCGACTATCTTTTTCTACAGTACCTCGTGGTAACAAATCTTACTTCAGGGAAACGTCCCGGGCTCCCATAGTTCCTCAATTTTCCGGTGAATGTTCAAGCAAGCTCTCAATCGGCAGCGTCTGTTTCCAGAATGAATGAAATCGTGTAAAACTTGACCGGAACCGGGTGCTGTACCGGCAGTATCGATTGGTGAAGCCTTAAAAACATCCACATGAGTCAATAACGGCGACAGCAACAACAGTTCCACTTTTATTTCCAACACGGTATGTAGCAAACGACACATTCAAATAGTTTTAATTGCAGCCAATAATTGTGTCCTTTAAACCGGGGGCAGATTTTTCTTCACAAACGAAGCTAACATTCATTGGTTTGTTGGAGAATTAACCGTCCTTTAAGCTCAATTGGCAATCATTTCAATATTTCAGTACAATTGAGAGTTTTTCTTCAGTTTATTTAAATATAAATTAGCTATGTGATGTTCATATTCACATTTCTTTACTTTTAAGCTATTGTTTTTCATAAAAAAAAATAATAAAACCTTAAGTTATCTACTTAGTTGCAGTTCACAAACGTTATAGCACATTACAACTAACATTTAAACATTCAAAGTAGCAACACTAGAACGATGACTTCAAGCGGAAATGGAGTTTCCTCCCTTTTACACTTCCTTCCATTTTTTTTTTTCACTCCCTCCACCCACTCCCGTGTCCGTGGTTATGTTTCTTTTATTAAAATATCGTCTCACTCCAATAATAACATTTCCGTCCCGGTACTGACATCCTAACCCGCTCCCACTTGCCCTCAACCCTGGCCGCATCTTCGCCCACAGGATACCGCCATTGCTGAAAACGGTTAGGAAAAAGGGAACCGACCCCCGGTCGGACCACTGTCAATCCGTCGATCATGCGATCATAACAAGTGACTGCTGGCCGGCGGAGTAATGCAAGGTGATATCGATACTTTCAACGCGCCTGGCGGTGTAGCAAGCGTTTCGTTTTATTATTTCAACTGCTGCCTACGGTGCCCCGGTCGGTTCCTTGCGGAGAGGATTTATTTTGCTTCTTCCGTCGGTAGAATCCACCTTCAATCGGAACGGGAAAATGGTTTAAACGGTCAGCGTACGCGTACAATTCGATCCTTTCCTTTTGGTTTCCCATTCCGGCCTGTTTCGGTCCTGTTCGTTAGGAGCATCTCGTAATCGATACTTTAGCGTTCGATTGGATACCAACAATAGGGGAGCTGAGGTCGCTGTGTATTTTTAGGATTAATTTCGACAACTGTTAATAAGATGCTCAAGTAAAGGGGTTATAGCATTAAAAGTAGATTATTTTTTACAATTTAATTATTTGTTGATGATTTTATTATTTTTTTTTTTTTGAGTGAATATCATGAAAAATGTTTGAACATCACCCAGAAGAGCAAATAAACATCAAACATCACACTAGGACGCCTCCTTTGATGATCAAACTAAACACTTGGTTTTTTGTTTGCCTGCCTGCTATTACGCAAAACGCCCACTTTTCACACACACTCACCCAGTTCACAGCCGGAAGGAACTCCCGAAACGCTTCCCGAACCACACCACAAACACCCTGGCTGATTTGTTTCCTTGATGTACTTCCGCCTAATCATTTGTTTACTCAGTGCGCGAAGCGTATAATAACCGGTGCCTTCCTAATCCACCCCGGACATATTGTTCCGGTCGGTGTAAAAACCACCCGGGGGATCGGGTTTGTGGTTTTTTCTCCCGCGTTGGATGTTGAGCCGGTCGTCAAGGGAGTCGAGCGGCAAAGCCTAACTCGAGAGGGTGATGAAAAGTGATTTAATCAATCAAACGCAACGATGACGTACGGTGGGCAATCGAACAAAGGGGTACGAAGGGGCGATACGTGGACAAGATAGTGTCACTTTGCGCTTCCGTTACGAAGGGTAAATTGTTTCTATCCACGGAAGTAGTAGGGTTTTCTTGTTTAACGTACCGCATTGTTTCCCGTAGTGTACCTGCAATAGGATGTTATCATGAGGCGAGAGTCCGCGTGGCCAATTTTCTTCACTCTCGTTCGTTCTACACCGTGGTCGTGTGCACGTGCTGCCGAGAAGTTATAATGATAGCGATTAGCTCGTTGAACGTGGCCAGAACGAACACGCACTGTCGATGAGATGAAAGATTTCATAAAGACCGATAAAATAGATGAAGTCACCCAATTGTTCCTGGTGGCTGGTGTGGTTTGGTAAATTGATAGGTGTAGATGCGAGCTACACACACAGCCCGGACGACACTTTCGCAGGGCTCTGTGGCGTCTTGTACTCAAGTGGCTCCCTTGGATGGGAAATGTAAATAATATGGCCATGCCGACTGACTGGCTGGTCGGTAACGTAAAGGAGCTATGGTTCGGTAATGCTGATGATGAGCATGATAAGTTAATTTGATTCAAATCACTGTCATCTGATATGCACGTGGTTCTAGCCGCGATAAATGGTGGGAACAATTTGTTTTTTTTCTGTCCGTACAGCACCACTCGATGTGTGTGTGCATGCAGATATTCAATAACTTAAAAAAATATCCACTATAAGACTTGACTACGAATGAATGTGGTGCGATTGGTTAGCTTACAATTCATGTCTCTCAGACGAACTCTGGGGAACAGTTGTCTCCCTGGGTATCGTGAACCTTAGGATATGACCCGGGAACAACAATTTAATTTGGCTACAAAGTCGGATAGATGGTGTTTCCTAAGATTCGGATGGGATTTCTTACCGCCTATCGCCTCCAGTATTCTTTTAACATGGTGATCAGGAAGGACCACACGACCACAGTAACTCCCGGAAGACACTTTCAGACCTTATCTCGAATCAACGCCAGTTCTGAAGGAAATATCATTTGCTTTACGCTGATTGTCAGGGAACAGGGAACGCCTAACGCTTAATTTTTTATGGAGGACGTAAAGTACTCGGACACCACAAAAGTCTTTGCTAACCATTGTCAAGTAGGTCTTGTCATGCATTAAAACCCGGATTGTCAGAAAAAAAATCTCTAAGGGTAACTTCAACCGTACCTTCTGGTTGGCATTTACTGATCTGATGTCTGTGAATTACTTTTGTTGCCTTTATCGGTCACTTCTGAAGGAATGAAATCCATAATTGTCGGAACGCAAGATTCTAGTTTAGTACGTCAGCATGGCCCTCCCGATCGGCGGATCGGTACGGTTTGGCAACGTTACACCTTTCATAAATAATAAACATCGCAATGGTCACATGCGCGGCTAAGACCGGTCGGTATGTTGACAACATTGTAATTTAGCAATCAGAAGTTTTAATCACGAAAGCAATGAGTTTTCTTCAACCAGTTGTTCCAGAGTTTTCTCCGTGTGCGACAAGAATGGAAAACAAAATAAAACAAAATCTTTTCAGATGCATAGCTATTGCTACTAACGATGGAAAACTTAATTTTTTTTAAGAATTTAAATCCGAGTTGAAGAGTTAGAATGAAGATTTTACTCTTAAACTCCCTTTGAACATTAATAATTTCAAATAAGCGATAGGGGGGTGGGAGGTGGCGTGTGTCCTTCATCTTATGATTTAAATCGTTAGTTAACTCGCGATTTAAATCGTGCGTTAAAGGTAGCCGTGGAGAAACTCTTGTGAGAGTTTATTCGCGAATTAAATCGTGAGTGCAAGATCGCCGTGAAGAATTCAATCGCGTTTCAACTCCCACAAAAGTTAACTCACGGCTTAAATCGTTAGTTCAAGGTCTCTGAGTTAAATCGGATCGGTGGATGAGTTAAATCGCAAAGAGTTATAAATACTCTTCTTGGAGATTTTAATTAATTCACTCCCTAGAAAGATTTAAATCATTCATTCATTCAGAATCATTGTGCGCATCACCAATTCTTACTATATTTTATTTTAAAACGTTTTTAGTGACAATGGAATATTACTAGCACCTGTTTCTGCGCACCTATTCGGTGCGTTACCTAGATGACAAGGGTGTGTTATTTATTTAGACGTTGCAGTCTACTGCCAATTATTGTTTTTTTCATGTCCACCAAAACACCAAAGCATGTTGCACGAGAATGCACCTTAGTGTTTACCACCTTCCATTCTAAATGTTGCGTTAAGCCATTGTGCAAACACAGGTGCACAAGTTCTTTCCCCTTACGCAGAGAACAACAATCTGCTTGCTGATGGTAAAAGATGGTATGTGTATTTGGAGAAAAAATAATTTACCATAGTATTAGCCTAGGTGTTCATCGTGACCCGTTGCGTACGTTGTGTTCGCTCAGTACACGTGCACCATACCGTACAAGAACGTCCAGAACAGTACGTAGGTGCACAGACCGCTTAGGAACCCATGCGTAAGAAGGCTTTTCCTGCTGATGAAATACTTCTGCCAATTGGATCCCGATTTCAATAGCAGCATCTGCCACAGGCCAAGAACGGCCAGCACGTAGAAGAGAAATCCTAGCACACCGGTTAGTCCCAAAACACCTGTGAATGATTCGAAAGAAAAAAACAATGTTATCCAAAAAGAGTTTCGATACGATCCCACCTATTGTTGCCAGTACCTGCAGTACTTCCCGATAATGCTGCCATGGAAGTTCGGCAATATTCCACTGCGGATGCATTGTTTCGTATGGCAGTATCACTGTACGCAATAATTTCTCCCGTTTTGGTTTCTCTCGTTTTAACGCGTGTCGTCGACATGATTGGAAATGGCAAAAGTATTCACGAAATTGTAATTCACGCCACCATCCGTGTTTTGATTTGGAAAATACAATTGACAGCAATAATCTAATCTGACAGACTGCACAACCAGGTCCTTGTTGACAACGACCTACCGGCAGGAATTTGTTATCATATTTTGAAACATTGTATAAAAGGATAAAATGAAAAGTAAACTGAAAAACTTAGTTTTTTTCTGTTGCTTCGTGAGCCAAGTTGCAGAATTACAGTGGCAAACAGTACGATCGAAATATGTGGTGAACACAGTTTTCCAGCATGGTTGGCCCATAGTGTTTTGATGGCTGTCATTACGCTGTCAAATGCACACCTCCGGTAGCAGATCTCTGTACCTTGACCATAATCAACATCAACAAACAACAATCATTGAGGAAATCGTTCTTGACGATCATTTCAATTGTACGTGTAAATTCAACAATGGCTCACATCCAGTACATCGATGGCCTAATCCGTGAATATATTTTATTCCGTGGGTTTTCCAACACGCTGAAAGTGTTCGACAACGAGTTAAAGAGTGACAAAGACAAAAGCTTTCGTGTGGATAAAGTGATCGAACAGATACTGTTGCTGATACACAATCACGATTTGGGAGGGTTGCGTGAGCTGTGGGCACATTTAAATAATCATTTGTTTCGTAATTTGGAGCACCATTTCGCCACCGGTAAGTGAAACGGTAAAGCACTGTTAGCCTACACGCATGATGCGTTTGTGTGTCGTAATGCTTCTTCTTCCGAGCGCGATGTGATGGCACTAATATATTTTCGTTTGCAGCGGTTAATAAACTGGAGCAATCGGTATTGAAATTCTACCTCATCGTCGCATATACCTCGAGCAAGACGGACAAAATAACGGAATTTTTCACTAAACTTTCACCCGAACTTGTTAATCAGAGTGAATGGAAGGAATGGTTTTGTAAGTAGCAGTGCACAGCGCTCAGAACATGTCATCCGCGATATGTATGTAATTTTTCATGGATGCATCTGTTTAGTTTTTCCTTTTTGCAAGAATCCCGAGGAACATGCAGCTTTTGCAGTTTGCTTCACCAAACAATGGCAAGATACGTTGCTTATATCACTGCATAATTTCCTGTCCACCATCTACCAATGCATGCCACAGCCCATCATTGCAAAGGCCGAATCCGAGGGATGTCTTATAAAAAAGCTGCAGGAAGAGAATGGGTTGTTGCGGAGTAAACTGGCCAGCATCCAGCAGCAGCAGCAGCACCTTCAGTCCACAGGTTCCGGCAGTCATCATTCACGATTGAGTGGTGCTATGTCCAGTGGCGACCAGCGGCTTACAGCTGACGGCAGAATTAAGTATTCAACGCGACCATCCTCAAGCATGCTTTCGTTGAATGATTTGCAACCGTTTGGCATTCCACCACCAACGCACATCGTGGACGATTTTTACATAATCGCTCAGGAGTCGAACAGCATTGGCGGGGCGGCCGAAAACCAAGCCAGAGGATTGAAGTCACTGATAAGAAATATCGGTTCTGGTGGGAGTCCAGTTCTCGGTCGCCGTGATGCAGCGCATGAGCGTAATAAAAAGCGCTCTGGTAGTGTCGGAAGCCGTGGCAATTGGATCTATAGCTAAATGATAGCAAGATTTGGTCATGCTGGACATTCAAATGAGAGGAATGTATAAATCATAAGCTACTTAATAGTAATGTAATTGATACTTATAACAATATAAATCCACGAGAAACCCATACACATCCATTGATTTACGGTTACAATAAATGCTTTATTTCCGATTGTTGTGCATAAAAATACTGTTATGATTCTAGCGCAACGCTGCATAAGGCAAACCGAACAAGGCTACAACATTGAGTAAGCGCTTCGCTAAAAAGGCCATTATCGAACAAAGTTCCAGGAACTTTTTCTAAATTGAACAAAAACGTCGCGTCCAAACTTTTGCCTTGCAAACGTTTACTAGAGTGCGTTGATTAAATATTGTTGGCTCTCGGTGTAGTGGTGTAGGGTACAAATTATTCATGAACTTAATCGAGCATCTATTACATGCTTAGGCACCGCCGATTAGGGCGCAAAGAGCTCGCTTGTAGTCTCCGGAGCACTCGTTCTGAAAAAAATTAAAACAATTCCGTTAAACAAACTTCTATTCGGCCCAACTATCGCATATGCACCATTTGTTAGCGAGGAAAGTTATTGGAGGAGATAATGCAGATATAGATATATTACTGCAAGATATAGCTTAGGAGGATATCTATAGCACCTGGAACGTATCTGCATCACTAATGTATTCAAATTTACAAAATTACAACTCTTTTTCGAAAATGAGTTGCCAGTAATGATGCAGAAACGGTTTTAAGTGCGGACTAGCATGTCTATGATTACCTCCTATTGATGCATCATTCGGGTTAAACCGTATCCATAGAGCCGGATACCATAGTCAGAGGTAAACATAATGAAAAGAACAAAACATACAGGACAATGTCAATACAACACAAACATGGTCGGCAGCGTTACAATAATGCTACAAGCTAAGATGCCATTCGGACAGGGTTGTTTTACAAACTACGGGGTACATTGCAAGACTCATGCCATCCACTTACCCGTACAGCGCTCAACAGCGTCTTGTTGTACATCTGCTCGAACTCATCCTTCACGTTTTGGAGATCTATCTCCGATCGTGACACGATGATACGAATCAACTTCTCATCGTCCGTGCCGGCCCCATCCATAGCTTTATGCAGTCGTTTGGCAAAGAAATGAGGTGCCATTTGGACACATTCCACGATCGCACTCAGTGCATCGTAAAGCTCACCACTCAATTCGCTCTTCATGGCTTGCTCGATCGTTTGACCAGAAAGTTTCTTGTACTCTTCGAACACAATCTCCAGCTGATCGAAGGATGCATGGGCAAGGATCTTGTAGAACACTTCCTCATCCGTACCGAGCTTACCCTCACCGGCGTCATACAATTGTTTCGCCTGCTCCACAGCAAGATCCGCATCGACTGTACCTTGTGCATCACGAGCACCGACGATAATCATGGTAAGCAGTCGCCGGAAGCTACCATCGGTTTCACTGCACAAATGCTCTGCCAACGGTCGGCTGTACATCTCCTCGTAGCAGTCGACGATCTTCTTCACCTCTTCGTTTGTTTGCGGTGCAAGGACCTCGATGAGCGTGTCCTCATCCGTTCCCATACCATCCATCGCTTTATGCAGCTGCTTGCACAGATACTTTTCCGGTGGCATCATCAAACCGACGATGACGTCCTCAAATTTGCCTCCCAGTTCGGATTTCAGGTCCTCAATTAAATCCTACAATCCAACATACGTAATCAGTTAGTAATTTAATCACTCTCGGCACGATGAGTCATCGCTGCTACTCACCCGACCCAACTCGCTGCTGTACTGCTCCATAATTTGCTGACGCTGGGCGTTGCTACGAGCGCAAAGAATGTCGATGATGGCTGGTTCGTCCGTTCCAAAGCCCTTCATTGCACCGCGCAGTGCATTGGCATCCGCGGAAGCATCAAACCCCTCCACCGGAACCACCGTAGGGACAGGCTGAACAAAACAAATATGTATTGAGCCCAAGCTCCGGAATGTGAGGGGAAAAATCGATGCCAAAAGCGAACACACAACGGCACACCTTTAACACGGTCGCATTCATGCATGGTTTTTGGACGGGAATTCTACTTACCGTATAGTACCAGGACATTATTGGTGCAGTGTTATGCTAGACCAGCACTGAACAGAATCCTGAATCGGCGGATGAAAATGAGCAGAGTTTGGGCGCAAAAATAGCTTCGCAGCCAACACCTTGCAGCAGCGTCGAATGAATGAGAATGAGTGAGAAATCATAACGGCGATTGGAGATCGTACGTAGTAAACGGTTCTGCCACCAACACTTGTTTGTGTTTCTTTTTTATTGGAGTTCACTCGACCATAGCTTAAGGTATGTTTCAACGTATCAAACCTGGACAGCCGAATGTATGCTTATCGGAAACTATTGATTGGTGGTTTGGACAGCAAATCATGTTCGACTGATAAGATACGATACAGTTCTTTAGCATTCCCCGTCACTATCTGTGCCATTGGTTCGAGCTTGAGAGTATTTATGCGAGGGCGTGGAAGGGGTTGAAGCATTCATTAATACGGAGATAAACACAAAGTGTTCAGAGCACCAATCTGCACCGTTAACATAGCTTCACATGAACTGCTTTTTGTGATTGTTCAAAACATCTAAAGAGCAGTTTCCACACATTAATTTGTCGACATACAAAAGGCTAAGGTCGTAGTTTAACGCGTCATTATTCCACATTTCCCAGTTTTCAGGTTTACAAACCCGTCTGTAAAGACCACAAAACAAATGAGCAAAATGGGAAAACATGCTTATGCATTTGAATGAGAGTCGTTCATTCTCAACTTGTGTAAAGCACGTGTACACTGCGCTGTATACACATACACACAAAATACGACGTACCCGAAACGCGTAGTCTTTCCGTCTCGCTCTTTTGTACGCATTCCAGCATTTTACTTTTCTGTCAAGTGCAGTCGTGTATATTGCGTCGTGGAATTGCATTTATTACCCACGAAAGATTGGCCGTTTTGGGCCGAATAATTGTCCGGATAGCAGGATTGTCCGGCCAATCGAGGGGGTGTGAAACAAACAAAGAAGGGTGAAGAAAGCGCCTTTTTTAACCGATATCATAGTAAATCTTGAATAATCCTACAATAATCCACATGTGCACTTTTCTTAAACACCGCCTCCAACAACTGCGAATGTGTTCATACAGTCTCAGAAGAGCGAAAAGGTACAAGTAGCAGTGCAGGCAGTCCCCGAGATACGCGGTTTTTGGAAATTTGACAACTGAGTTAGTTTTTAAAAATCTAAAAATCTAAGCAAAAAAGGTGTTAAATTGGTCTAAAATAGCTTTCTTTGTCAGATTTTTTTTTCTTTAGAACAGCCTGGCCGTATCGACTTATTTTACCACGTAGCCGGATAGCAAACCATGCAGTCCTTGCTACAGGGGATTGGCCCTGGGGATTTTGGTCCGGTCCGTTCGTGTGAAAACCGGCGCCGATACCATCATGCCACCGGGGCGCCCCGTATAAAACATTTCTTTGTCATATAAAACATTTGTTTTTTAGTTTATTTTAATGTATTCTATCAAAAAAGTAGCCTGGTTTGCTGAGTAAATGAAGTGCAGAGAAGGAAGTCAACTATCTAACTTTGAAGTATAAACGATTTTACTCCCGCATTCGACTTATGCGGAAATTAGAGATAGGCGGATTTTTCCCGGGTTATAGTGGTCCGCTATAATAGCGTATCGCGGGGACTGCCTGTACAATGTACGAAAGGTATAATTTATTACCAAGAGCCGCTCAGTACGTGGAGTCAACCGGTGTAAAACGCATCTGGTAGTTGCGGACACGTACAAAAAAATTTGTAAAAATAAGTAAGTAATATATAAAAAAATAATAAAGTAAAAAATGTTCCTTGGGTTATTCTTACTTCAACTGTTTTCATCTTCCCTCGCTCGCCACAAACTGGTTTCCAGTAAAAACACCGGTCGCGCTGCTTCCTCTGTTCTGTGCCAGATTCCTTTCAACCGCGCGTCGTTGTAGCGTCGTTACTTCAAATAGTAAATTGTGTTAAATTGTTTGTTTGCTCTAAACAATACTGCCATGTCTTGGTATTACACGGTATGTATGGGGTAACAACTGTATTTGCTACAATTGTAGCAAACAAAGCATGAGCAGTGCCACAGTTCATTTTGTTTTCACTAAAAGATTGTTGCGTTCTTTTCACAGCCCCACCCCACCGTTGTGCCGGTAGAGGATTTTGATGCATCTGCCGATGCAAATGCGCTCCGGAAAGCGATGAAAGGTTTCGGCACAGACGAACAGGCGATCATTGATATTCTGTGTGCGCGATCCAATGCCCAGCGTCAGGAGATCTCGGAAGCGTTCAAGCGTGAACTGGGAAGAGTAAGTTGTAACTCCGCTGGCAACAAGCGCAGTTCCATTAATAAATCTTTCGTTTTTTACATTGCAGGATTTGATCGATGATCTGAAGTCGGAATTGGGTGGCAAGTTTGAAGATGTCGTTCTTGGGCTGATGCTGCGTCCGGAAGCGTATCTGTGCAAGCAGCTGCACAAGGCGATGGACGGTATCGGTACGGATGAAAAGACATTGATCGAAATCATTTCTCCTCAGACGAACGATCAAATCAAGGAGATCGTCGACTGCTACGAGGAGATGTACAGCCGTCCGTTGGCAGAGCATTTGTGCAGCGAAACATCCGGTAGCTTCCGGCGACTTCTGACAATGATCATCGTTGGATCTCGCGATCCTCAGGGCACGGTTGACCCGGACCTTGCAGTCGAGCAAGCGAAACAATTGTACGATGCCGGTGAGGGCAAGCTTGGTACGGATGAGGATGTGTTTTACAAGATCCTTGCCCATGCATCCTTCGATCAGCTGGAGATTGTGTTCGAAGAGTACAAAAGTTTGTCCGGTCGTACGATCGAGCAGGCCCTTAAGTCGGAACTTAGCGGAGAGCTTTACGATGCACTGAGCGCGATCGTGGAATGTGTCCAGATGGCACCTCATTTCTTTGCCAAACGACTGCATAAAGCTATGGATGGGGTCGGAACGGACGATGCGACGCTGATTCGCATCATTGTGTCGCGGTCCGAGATCGATCTGCAGAACATCAAGGATGAGTTTGAGCAGATGTACAACAAGACGCTCGTTAGCGCCGTGCGAGTAAGTACAGCTAGTCTTGCTACAGTTAATGAAAGCTCGTTTGTAAACGTAATCTCCATCTCTTTCCCAGAGTGAAACATCCGGTGACTACAAACGGGCCCTTTGTGCATTGATCGGAAACGCATAAAGCGTACACACAGCACCACGACAGGAATCTCTAGCCGCTTCTAATTGTATTACTATTCCATAAGCTGACACAAAGCATGCCTAATGGTCACGGGTTTCGTATGCGTCTGTGTTTCGGTGTCGAATCTCTTGTTCAACAATAAACATTTTATCATACTCTATCGCAAAATATGGCTTTTAAGGTAGCTTTAATCATATACTCGTAAATTATGATAATAGACAGGCTTTATAAAGCCTCATTTGGCCCATGAGCCTGATACACTTTGGGTGCGGTATCATCGGCTCATTACGTCTGAAGCCGATGGACAACAACGGCGCCGCCTTGTCTATCTTCTCCGTCGCTCCTCTGTTGCAATCGGTCTATGATGTTTTCACTTACACGTGTTGTAGGAGACGCCGGTCCCTTAACAAATTAATGGAAAAATCGATAAAATGTCGCCCGTAGTAAGACATCACGCTGATTCGTCCCAACAAATCCCACTAGCTACCCGGAAAAATTGAGTAATCATCAACAGCAAACGTGGTACAGAACTGGCCAAAAACATTCTCCTGCTCAACCAAGTACTGTTGCAGAATATAATACAAAACCAGAAATGTTTACGAATGTGGAATGCAAATTGATTTTTAATGACAAAATAATGAATTTAGAAGGGTTAATGGCCACAAGAAAGGGCCAAAATTCGCATAAACTGAGAGAATTTTAGATTCAACCCAACAATGTTTATCCAAAGGAATGGGTACTATTTTGGCTGAAGTGCGTTATTTTAAGTTTCTTTTTACAATAATATGCGTGATTAGACTCACAAACAATATTATTATTTATTTTTCGCATGACTCATCTCGTCATTTTAAATAAGAACCATCCGATTCTACCGGTTGGCACAGTGCCAGCTTCATGCTCGTTCGCTCCGCAACGATCGTGAAAGTGAGCCACTCTCAGCTGTATCTCGAAATGCTCGTGCAACGTGAATCGTGATTCCAAGTAAACAAGAGAGTTTGTGGCCGGCTTGAGAGAAACGGCCACTGCGTAGCGTGAAAAGAAATATAAACCCACCACCACCAGTTCGAGGGCAACAATTGTACCGCATACTCCATAAGCAGCGAACCGGCTGGTTAACGTGTCTGTCGTTTGTAGTCAGACAAGTGATTTCGGTGCATCAGCAAACAGCACGCAATAGAAGCGATCATCTGACGTGTCCTCGAGTCGATCGAGTAAAACACTTTGTAAGCACAAGTGATTCACGTCGTAGTTCCCGCTTGGTGTTATTCCTGATTGCATCCAACCGGTGGTAACATTAGTTTTCCTATCAGCAATGTCGTGGTATTATGTGGTGAGTGTGAATTCTATTTTTAAAAAGTGGCGGAACATAATCAGTTACCCAAAATTGTCATACATACGAGAGGTGTAGTGATACGGTTTACAAAATGCTGTTCAATGTGCTTTTTGTTTATTGCATGATTGTAGAGTAGCATACGATAGAGTACAGATCGAAAATGAGGCTGAATCGATGTTTCAGCCGATCATATGACACCGATAGGTGCAATTGCTTGCTCTTGTTGCATTACCTGTTCGACCTTCTGTATGCCATCACAAACACATGTGGAGAATGTTTGCATCTTGTTACTCTGTGTATTCGATGTGTTCTTTTTGACGATTCGCTTTGTAACGATAACTTTAACTGATTTACAGCCTGTACCTACCGTACGTCCGGTGGAAAATTTCAACCCATCGCAGGACGCGGCCGCACTTCGTAAAGCGATGAAAGGTTTCGGCACCGACGAACAGGCGATTATCGACATACTTTGCGCGCGGAGCAACTATCAACGCCTGCAGATTGTAGACGCGTTCAAACGGGACCTGAACCGTGATCTCTTGAAGGACCTGAAGTCAGAACTAAGCGGTAAATTTGAGGATGTGATCGTCGGTTTGATGATGCCCCCGTTGAACTATCTCTGCAAGCAGCTGTACAAGGCGATGGATGGTATCGGCACGGATGAGAGTACACTCATCGAGATACTGTGTTCGCAAGATAACGAAACGATGCACGCAATTTCGCGTAGGTACGAAGAGATGTACGATCGACCGCTGGCCGAACACGTCTGCTCGGAAACGTCCGGCAACTTCAGGAAACTGTTGACGCTTATAATTACCGGTACGCGGGATCAAAAGGATGTTACTAATCCGGAGCTAGCCGTTGAACAAGCCAAGAGCCTTTATAACGCTGGAGAAGGAAAGTGGGGGACAGATGAGTCGGTGTTTTATAAGATTCTGGCCCATGCCTCCTTTAGCCAGTTGTCCATTGTGTTCGATGAGTACAAGAAGCTTACCGGCCGAACCATCGAACAGGCATTGAAGGCGGAGGTGTCTGGCGATTTCTACGAAGCCTTGAGCGCGATCGTCGAGTGTGTCCAGATGGCGCCACATTTCTTCGCCAAAAAACTATTCTTGGCTATGGAAGGTCTCGGCACGGACGATAAAACGCTGATCCGAATCATCATCAGCCGAGCAGAAATTGATTTGCAGAACATCAAGGATGAGTTTGAACAAATGTACAACAAAACTCTTCTCAGCATGGTGAAGGTAAGTTTAGCGAAATGACCCATCTTAAGTTGATGGCCACAGTAACCGAAATACCTTACTCTTTGCCATTGCAGAACGAAACTTCCGGGGACTACAGGCGTGTTCTTTGTGCGTTGATTGGCGATGCATGATCAATTCATTAATATGCAGAACTATAAGCTAAACCCAACAAAACCATGCATTTTAAACAAAATGTGAACTCTTTTTACCATTTCGCATGCAATTAGCTGGAGCAGGTTGGAAACGTAATTTTACAATTTTACTTTTAGGGTTTAGATCCTATAAGTGCCAATGTATGTATCAACGGAAGTCTACCATTCACATTCTTTCTAGCATGACAATGAAAAATGTATTATTTACATGTAGAACTGTTTCTGATATATGTTAATAAAATAAGATTCTGTCCACGATAGAATATACTGTGCACTTGCGTATTCGTTTGTGAATTGTCCCGCTCAATATCCCAGATCCATGTAGAGCATGTTTGGCACTCTTACGAAAATCGGGTAGCGTCATGTAGATGTATATGTTCAAATTTCATTCAATAAAAGGAAAACTCATAATTTTTACATTTCCAAACAACAGCTGTTGCAATAAACACTTGCAATAGACACATACAAGAAAAATACACAAGCTGTCATTTAGCATGTCCGAAAGGTAACACTTTGTTTAGCCGGCTGGTAGGTGAAGGGGATTTCGTGTGTACGTTTATTTTCCAAAACGATTCGAAACAGGGAAGTTACGTCTGCTTGCGTCCGTCTATTGGCTTAATTGTTGAGTGAAAGTGGTTTATGTTAGCGGTATGCAGTCGTTACTGAAGAAATGTTTTTCCAGTGGGACAACCACACATGGTACGTGAGATGAAAGTATTAAACGTTACTCGATTGGTAAATGTTAGCATATTTTTTATTTGCTTCATTTTCCTTTTGCTGACCATTAGGCTTCCATCAATTTCGCAACGTTGCCACCAAACCACGTACAGCTGTGGTTATGCTCAACATGGGTGGACCACAAAACACGGACCAGGTACATGATTACCTGTACCGCATCATGACCGATCGTGATATGATCCAGCTACCGGTACAAAGGTAAGCTGGTGTTTTCGCGAACGTTTGGAACGAACGCGCGGAAAGTTCTCGACCAAGTATGACAACTTATGCACTGTTTCTAGCAAACTTGGTCCATGGATAGCGAAGCGCCGTACCCCTGAAGTACAGAAAAAATATTCCGAAATTGGCGGCGGTTCACCGATTCTAAAGTGGACAAATGTGCAGGGTGAACTGATGTGTAAGCAGCTTGATAAACTTTCACCGGAAACCGCACCGCACAAGCATTATGTCGCCTTCCGATATGTTAACCCACTGACGGAGGACACATTTCGCGAAGTGGAGCGTGACCAGCCCGAGCGAGTGGTTCTGTTTTCTCAGTATCCACAATACAGCTGTGCCACATCCGGATCTAGCTTTAATGCCATCTTCACACACTTCAAGGGAAATTCTTTAAATGGTCTCGAGAAGGCGCGTTGGAGCGTTATCGATCGGTGGGGCACGCATCCCCTACTGGCCAGAACATTTGCCGACAACATTCGCAAAGAGTTGGAGAAGTTTCCTGTTGATAAGCGTAAGGATGTAGTATTGCTTTTCTCTGCACATTCACTACCTCTTCGAGCGGTTAACCGAGGCGATGCATATCCTTCCGAAGTTGGCGCTACAGTTCAGAACGTAATGCATGAGCTTGGTTGGTCACAACCATACTGTCTAGTGTGGCAATCGAAGGTAGGACCATTGCCCTGGCTGGAGCCGTTTACCGAAGATGCCATCAAGGGCTATGTGAAGCAGGGCAAGAAAAATTTTATCCTTGTACCGATCGCATTCGTTAACGAGCACATCGAAACGCTGCATGAACTGGACATTGAGTACTGCCAGGAGCTGGCACATGAAGTGGGTGCGGAAAAGATTGGTCGAGCGGCCGCTCCGAACGATCACCCACTGTTCATAGACGCCCTGGCGGACGTAGTACGGCACCATTTATCAAACGGTTCTACCGTTGGCCCAAAGTTCCTGCTACGTTGTCCGGCATGCGTTAATCAGAAGTGTTCGGTGAGCAAGCAGTGGTACAAAGAATTGTGCAATTAAGTTAGCAAACATTTCGGTGGCTGATAATAGGTGCGGAGGGTTTAAAAAATAAAACGTAAGCAATAACAACAAAACATTCGTGCTACAGAACGAAAGAATTTGTTGTGCGTTATCGCACGAAAGCTTTCGAAAGAAGAGTGTATTATATCACGTAGCATTGCATGAAAATAATAGCCAGCTATTACGAAACGGGGTGATAAAGTCAATTGCAATAGATTAGAGATTTAATTTTATGGTTGCATTGGCGGGTACTGTGGTAGGTTGCATGCAGGGTGATAAATACGATCGCGAAGTGGTCCAGAACCACTTGTATGAAGCAATGTATAGCAGCAGAAATACATTGTTAAAATCATAAGGCGGCAGAAAAAATATTGTTTATATATCATATGCCTGCCTTATACTTCGCTTGATCCCTAATGCAACTGACCGGAGGTGTTTACAAACTAAATGTGCAGTATCGAAATATTTTAAATGCTTCCGTTTTTATTTAACCAATTTAGTTAACCAATTACAAGTGTTCAGTTTCGCTGGCCTGGTGCAGAGAGCTAAAATCGAAACGTGTTGCTATCAGCAATCGAGCACGCTTTTTTCGCTCGCAATCCAGGATGTTGGGGTATGTGCTCGGTAGTATCCTATTTGGTAGTAACCTATCAGGTAATCTCGCTCTCTTTGCATCTCCCCGGAAAATGCCATCACGCTCACGGATGGTGGAAAATTCCGCTCAAATATAGGCGGAAAATCACATTTATTTCCACGACGTTCACATACACGCACACGCGCGTGGGTCCATGTCCTTGTCCATTGCCATTCGTGTAGGGAGAGATGTGAAAATTGCCATTTTCATTTTTGCACTCCACCAAGTAAGTGCGGCTCCATCGTAGGCTGGATGTGTTTTCACTGGCAGATAATGTTTCGTGTAGAACGATAGAATAAAAATGGGTTGCCATGCTGATGTAGCGTTCGGCTGGCCATCGTTTACGCGGAACTGACCCGCACGTTCTAGGTTTGTGTTGAGGGAGGTGTGCCACACATATACTCAACCGTGTCACAGCACAGCGGGAATACGCAGGTAAAACGCAAACAAGAAAAGGTGCAACCGTGATCCAGGACCAAGGCAGTTTGCAAAAGTTGGGTGTGGAGTGTCCGTTTGAGTGAGTGAATAATTGCATTTTACGTTGTATCTTGTATCGACTATTTGCGTCTTAACTACGGAATGCTGTTTTTCGCCCACCCCCCCCTTTGACTCAGCTGATAGGAAAAATCAAACGAGTTCTGTAAAAAGAACGGAAGATCCAAATTGTTGAGCCTGCACCCAAACCCATTATCGAAGCATCCCAACGCCACAGTACCATTACCACCCAGGATAATATTGCAAACAATTTTGATAGCTATCGTAGCGAAGGATGGTTACGAAGAAAAGCGTTGACATAGAAAAGGAAAAACTTGCGAAAAACATGTACTCCGGCTCCAACAGTGGCGCCACGGGTCTTCCGTCAAAGTCGTCCAGTGCGGGAGGAACCAGCGGTGGGCCGTGTAACGCGGTAGTAAGCTTTAGCGCCACCACCATGGCCAACAGTAGCCATATGGTGCAACAGATTCTACCGCACGGTCAGGATGCGCCCAACATTCTGGTGTACAAAAAGATGGAGGCTATCGTGGAACGGATGCAAACCGAAGGAACTGGCGTGTCAGTGCGTACGGTGAAGGCCTTTATGAGCAAAGTTCCGTCAGTGTTTACCGGGGCGGATCTCATCCAATGGATCATGTCCAACCTAACAGTGGACGACATCAGTGAGGCGCTGCACCTGGCGCATCTGCTCGCCTCACACGGATATCTTTTCCCGATCGATGACCATCAGTTGACGGTGCGGAACGATGGTACGTTCTATCGTTTCCAGACGCCGTACTTCTGGCCGTCTAACTTTTGGGAACCGGAAAATACCGACTACGCCATCTATCTCTGTAAGCGCACGATGCAGAACAAGACACGGCTCGAGCTGGCCGACTATGAGGCAGAGAATCTGGCCAAGCTGCAGAAGATGTTCTCGCGCAAATGGGAGTTTATTTTTATGCAGGCGGAAGCGCAAAGCAAGGTCGACAAGAAGCGGGACAAGCTCGAGCGTAAAGTGTTGGACTCGCAGGAACGGGCGTTCTGGGACGTTCACCGACCGATGCCGGGTTGCGTCAACACGACCGAGATGGACATCAAGAAAGCGTACCGAAAGGGGGCTTCATCGCTCGGGTCTGGATCGGCCGGTACTGCGGCGCACAGCAACCCGGCAGAAACGATGGCAAAAACGATCACCCTGCTCAAGCAAAAGCTCGATAGGCGCACGATCAAAGTTTCGAAAGTGGCCGAATCGTAAGTAGTGCTTCTGTTAAGAGAGAATATTATTTCATGAAAAATTTCTCATCATTCCAGATACATCTCGTACTATGAACAGTATAGCGAGTTTGACTATTTTCTATCGGCACCGGATCATCCCAACCCATGGCAAACGGATAACACCGAATTTTGGGATGCGGAAAAACTCGGGTACACATGATCCGGTTGGAAACAAGATGTTTGACAATACTAATATCTATTCCTTCATTCGTATCACTATCAACAGGAAGGACATTCCGATGAAACGCGTCAAACGATGGGGCTTTAGCTTACGAGAATTACTGAATGATCCGATTGGTCGCGAGCAGTTTACCAAGTTTCTCGATAAAGAATTCAGCGGTGAAAACTTAAAGTAACTGACTGACGATTGCTGCCTCACTTGTATGGTTCATGGGTTTAATGGATATGCATATGCTTTTGTTTTTGCTTGCTCGCATTTCATTTAACAGATTCTGGGAAGCGATACAGGACATGAAAGCTTTACCGCAGTCTCAGATAAAGGATGCCGCCCAGGCAATCTGGAACGAATATCTCGCACCGGATGCTGCCTGCCCGGTAAATATCGACTCCAAGTCGCTGGAGCTGGCACGGGAGGTGGTGAAGGAAGGGGCCGCACAGCCGAGCCGCTGGTGCTTTGATGTCGCAGCCGATCACGTGTTTTATCTGATGAAGAGTGACTCCTATTCGCGCTTCCTTCGTTCCGATATGTACAAAGACTGTCTGAACGGCTCAAAGAAGAAGGTAAAGTCAATTCCTAACCTCTTTGGCGTAAAGTTAAACTACTAGATAGCTTAGAACATTAGCGAACGAGCGTGGCAAGGGGCCGTCTTTGAATCGCTGCCAGTAGAGTCAATGGCTGGAAATCTGTACTGATTTACCATGCTTCAAATGACAGTGGCCCATACTCTTGCCGTTCTATTTTTATAGAAAAAAAACAATACGCTCGATTTATAGATTTCTGTTTTTTTGTGTTAAATACTGCTTTTAGCTAGATTACAAGCTGTGTATGCCATTATATTGCAGTTTATAGTTAAAAATCTTTGATCATGCATATATTATTAGTTTTCAACCAAGTGACTTACATTGATTGATGTGTTCATTTTTGATCAATTCGTTATTTATCCGTGTAATTCTCAGTCCTCTCTTCAATTGTCGAATATTTGTTTCAAATGTGAACGTTATACATATTTTTTTAAATATGTTATATATATACATATATTTTAAATAAATTTCATTAAGCTTGAATGCTACGTAGACTCTACTGAAATACTGTAAAAAAAAACTGGAGCAAAGTAACATGTGTAACTGTGTTTTGGGTGTACCAGTAAACATTTAACTAATACATCCTCGATACCAGCAGCACGACTGCTTTCCGTTAGAATATGGCAAAACTTCTAGAGCTTTTCTACATTGTTCACAAAATAAAACGGAAAAAAATGATTAAAAATTAATTGGCCCAAACCATTTGTAATTAAAAACCGTAATGAAACGTTCCTTGAAAATGCAAGAAAAAAGGCCATGTAACCCAACATACCGAGAGTCATATAATATCGTGGCAAAAATGTTGTACAGCATGCTGTTCCTGGTTGGACCTCAACGAAGGAAAACTGTTCCTTGAAACTGAAGAAAAGCTCTTAGCAGTTGATAGTGTAGAAAATGTATCGTTCCTTAAATAAATGCATCGCTTTATTTTGTTTATATGTACGTTAAAGTTGGATGGTGATAACTGTAGCAAAGTAATGTGTATATTATTTCATCATTCCATAGCTAGTATTGCGTCGGCGAAGACATTTCGCGGTGTGAAAAAATTAGCCATGAATTAGAACCATTTCTCGCTTGGGCATGATGTAAGAGACGCATGTGGCTCGATAGCAGAATGTTATACATTTCTTGTTAGTATGTTAACGCACGTTACGAACTACCCTTGTTTGCTTACTACAACAGTGCCTATTTTTCTTACTGATCCCCGTAACTTTTCAGACATCCGTCAAAGGACTTCGAATATTTTCTGGAAGAAAAGATACGCCTGTGATAAATTAACTTTTGCCTGTTATCGCTTAATTCTTCTTTGCGATGCGCGTTAAAACGTTTTAGCATTATTCATAAAGCAGGTACCACCAGCATTCTGTTGATAAAACAAAAACAAAAACATTGTTTTAAGGCGGATTCGATGCATTCATCCGATCGATGCCGATGCTTACACTCTTGAACAATATAATTAACCACATAAATCGTTGTTCCAGCATAAAATGCGTTAAGTTTTAAGTAGACAAACTGTATTTTTGCTATGATAAAATTAAGCAATCCAGTTAGTTTTTGTTTCTAGGACCTTATAATCACTATTCGGAATTTACAGTACAACCCAAAAAGATGCTGAATGATTAAATAACCGTTTAAATTTGTTCTCGGTTCTGTCACGTAATGTAATCATTGCTGCAACGCTTTTTTTTGTTAATTATCGTGCTTCGGTTAAGTTTATCGTAGTAAGAACAATGTCTATCGGGTATTTTACAGAATGTGATGTGTAAATAGCGTTTAGTCGTAATAATTAATTAAAAAATCACCAGACAAGACCCAACAATGCTAAGATGATTCAGAAACAACTCATGTCTATCAGCCTGTGTAATGTTACTACTAAGACAATCTAATTTCACTAGAAGAAAGCGAAAAGCTGCGAAAAGTCCGAGTGCAGCTCTTTTGCTCTGTGTATTGGTAATTGAGTTACCTTGTGGCTACTATTGCTATAGTTACACGTACTAACCTAATGCTACTCTCTACTTTAAAGTGTTGTTAAATATCAACGTTTTAAAAACGACATTACCCACCACCGTTCGTAAACAAGAAAGACAAACAAAAACTAGTGAGAAATGTTTTAAAACATACGATTACAGAGACTAGACTAGTTGATTATGATTAGCGTACGTGAGCAGCATTTTAAAAGACTCAAAACATCGGTAGAAACATGTGCTTAGTTTAGGAAAATGTTTAAATTACAAAAAAAAAGAAAACATAAAGAAGAAAAAAAAAGATCCATAAACAATAGCCAAAACACATGTCCATGCTCTGATGCTTACACGATGTAAAATCTTACTATTTGCCAAAGGTGAATGTTATCGCTCTTAGGAAACCGTTTAGACAGAAACCAGAAACTGTTTAGAAATATTACTAAACAAAATGTTTATGTAATGTACTGTTAACAATCAATCCTATATACTATACT
This sequence comes from Anopheles marshallii, assembly GCF_943734725.1. Taxonomy (NCBI): domain Eukaryota; kingdom Metazoa; phylum Arthropoda; class Insecta; order Diptera; family Culicidae; genus Anopheles; species Anopheles marshallii. The sequence goes on along the minus strand of NC_071326.1, from coordinate 49,506,922 downwards.
TTTTATCATATTTGGTCGATACTGATTGTAATTGGTGTGTATGGCAGAAAAGATCTCACCGATCCGCAACCAATCGCTCATACTAAATAGGTATTTGGCTCGAGTGAGGCACGCGACTCTATCTTTATGAACAATAATAAATCTGTGGACTACTGCAGGTGTGTAAACAGCGCAATGTTTCTTACTTACATGTTTGGTATACGGCTGCCTCTAACGAGCATCAACCGGGCCCGACTCGTTGATTTCGTAGTATCCTAGTTTCGGTGGCAAAGAAGGTCCAAACACAACGCAACAACGGCGTTCGTTCGAGTTCATTTTTCGGAAAAGCTGCAACCGTGTGTGCACCAATGTGCTCCAGGCCAGTCCAAGCGCCGGGACGATTCGTTGATCGTCGAGCGTAGCAGAATTAATCACCGCCCGGACCTGATTTGTGACAAATGTGGCAAAGTTGTGATGCTCTTGAAGGTGCTGCAAGCGGTACACTATCGAACGGAACGTTTCGGCACGTAATATGTAATTTTTCTCCTCTACGAATGGACTTGTGATTGAATCGATGATAAGCACACTGATCTTTGTTTTTTCTAAAAGTTTAGGTAACCGGTCGAATAGACACGCTATTAAAGTAGGCTGAAATTGAGAACGATTTAATTTTAAATTGAGATGAAGCAAGGGAAACGATCTACCAGTTTACATACCACACATCGAACATGTTCCACTAGTATATGATCCGCAAAGTTATGAGCTTGTACTGTGTCGTCGTAGGGATATTGGCGTTTAAATTCTGCTTCCATCTGCAAAAGCCTGCTGGAGGGAAACATATGCTCCGTACATATGTACACCACGGAGGAATCCGGAACCTCGCTTTGGGCTGTTAACGCCAGTTTCAAAGCAATCTGTGTTTTACCGGAACCAGGATCTCCAGCCAATTCAAAAATTCCTCTGCAGGAAATGCCACCACCCGTGAGGCGATCGAACACAGGAACACCGAAGCTTATTTTACGCCAACGATCTGCATGTTTCGTCAATATTTCGCCACCTGTAAACGTATAACTGGTTTAACTTTCAATGGTTAGATTGTTAGCTGTACTGCATCACTTACCAGTGCAAAAACCCTCGAATAACGATGATTCCATTTTCCAAGCGACGATGAAACTAAAAACATAGCTCTACAGTTTGCGCGCCATTTTTTGGCAACTGGATGTATTTCTTCTGACAACTACATTTCTCAATATTAGCAGTTTGTTTATTTGCATTCTTGTGTTCTTTCAAGGTCACCGTTTTGTACAATCAAAACATTCGAAGAAGCACATACGCGCACACACCAGGTTGCCACGGAAACGATCACGCACTCAATATGGATTTGAAACTGCAATTGTTCACAATTAAACTACTCATGCAGGAGAAATGTGTTTTTCATTTAAAACTACAACCACCGTGATTTATTTTTTGAAAAATATAATGTTTTATTCAGTTCGATCGTTATTGAAAGGTTTTAGATTGAATAGTTTGAGCTGGCATAAGAAAACGATAATATAGTTAGGTAAGGTAAAGCACATCTTACAACTCAAAATGTAGCCATTCTACGTACAGTTTTTTCAATACCTTTGCGCACATGCGTTAACTGTAAATCGGCTCATGGAGCTCAAACTAAAACAGGCAATTTTAACCAGATGTCCTGTAATTGTTGGTTGAACATTTAACGACACATGCCCGTATTTGTCGTGATTATCGGTGATTCTTAGCGCTGTTGGTCGAAAAATATCGTCCACTTCATATAATTTCTTTTCGATTTCGAGAGATGTTTCGTTTTCGCATAATTCCCTTCCCAAAAAGATGGTACTTTGATTCCCTAACAAGGGGGAAATGTATAATACTTTTGATGCTGTACACGGGTTTTGACTACATTGTTTGCAAGTATTGTATTGTTCTTTTGATTGATAATGGGTGTGTTCCGCCTAATGTGGATATATAGCCGTCAATGTTACGTGATCGTTGTTCATTGCACTGTGGATCTACGTAAAATGGGTTCAATAAGTTATGTTCTACACAAACAGACAAAAATACATAATAGTGTATTGCTACAATGCGATGCAAAAAAAAAAATGCGATGAAAGGTGGGTGCGTCGGCAGGAGATCTAGCTAGCAGCGTGGTGTTGCGCATTAATTGTGACCCCTATCCTTGCTCGGTTAGCCTCGATTTTTACTCGACGGCCTGTGGTTTCGTCAGTCTTTTAGCACCGCGGCTTGGTGGACCCTTCGGCTTCGAAAACTGCGGCCTTAGGTTAAGCTTGCGCGGATGAAGCTCCTCATGGAGAAATTCTTCCGTCAGTTCTGCACCGTTGTCAATCTCAAGTTTTTTCGCCACCTGTATGCCATGTTTTTCGATGGTCGCAGAAAACGGGCCCTTGCAGCTTGAATACATCATGCGCTCTCGAATGGAACAGCTGTAGCCGGGCATCGAGTACACAAATACAACACTTTCCAGATAGTTTTCTTCGTGATGGTGCTTGAATATGTATAGATGATAGCGTGCATGATCGGTCGGTATTTGCATTGGCAGCATAGTCAGTTCAATGTTATCCGCTTTGACCAAATGTATCTTCTCTTCCTCGAGATCGATACGAAACTGCAGATAGTTGTAGCCGCCACGGCGCATATCATGCAGCGCTTGAGCAACCGCGTCCGAAATTGGGCAGTTGATGCCACCGAGCGTCTGTTGTTTGGTGTCTATACCGAAATCTGCCTTTACCTCTGTTTTGCGCAGTTCTGCTAGTTCTTCCTCGCGACTGGTCAGTGGGGCCGGTGTGCTGAAGTCGACCTTATGCTTATGATAACCCTGCAGCGTCGTTTCCTCCTTGGACGTTGCATTAAGCTCTTCTTTTATGTGACCTGAACCGAATTCGAGCTTCAGCGTTGCTTTAGTCGAAGCGTAAAGCATTTTCTGTCTCACTGTTGCCGATTCCGGAACCCAGCTCATCAGTAGCCATGCGTACCCGGTGGGAATTTTGTAGTCCAATCTGTAAGGTAGTCACAAATGATGAATTTGGAACCCTTTTCTTTGTCCACCGTGTGAGAGCTATTCACCTATAGAGGATGTAACATGGTGTGCTTTCTTCTATCAGTGGTCTTACCAATGAATCGTAATCTTTTTCCCAGTCGCGTTTGACGTCACTGTGGCTAACCAGTCGAAGCTCCTCTGAAATGTATTAGCGAAAATTAACAATTTGCAATGCTGTGTCTTAGGTCTGTTGCATAGTTTACCATTCTCGATAGAAACTTTCAACACTCTAGTCTTCCCATCTTTGCTTTTGCCAAAAAATTTCAAAAGCTCGGCGTTTGCTGGAGAAAAAAGGTAGGGGCGGAAAAAGCAATTAGATTCGTCATACCCCGTCATAGGGTAGTTTTATTCGTTTTGTTAATGGGTTGGTGTAAAAAGAGATTATGCTCTTCATAACGGCGGTGGTGTTTGATGGTTGAATCATCCGGTCCACAAGAAACCTACCCTTGATGCCAGTTTGGTGGGACATGCTACGAAAAGGTTGCGAATTTCTTGCACTAGAAGGGAAGCGATAAAAGCAGTGCTCTGTGCAATTTGGCGATGGAATATCGGGCTGGTCAGGCTGGAAACAAAACAAACACAAACCAGGCAAGTATCTGGCGAGATCACAAAATTTCTTTTTTACGAACAATGAATTTCACTTGTGGCGATTATGGTTACATCAAAATCAGCTGTCAAATTGCGGCCCTTTCCGACAATTGTCAAAGCGATCGTTCCAAGGTGCAACAGATGCAAAAGTAGATGATTATCAATGAAAAGCATAAAGACGCAAGATAGCATTGATTAGAATCATGCAAAAACAATTCAAAGGATCGAACGGTTTCCAGTAAGATTTATAATTTTCGCAACTTATTTGCGGTAAACCGAATTGGAGTACTCGGCCCCCGCTTACAAACGTCGTTTGTTGACAGCGTGGTGAAAATGGTATTTGACATTGCGTACCACTACCAACGAAAGAGACCGAAATACAATACAAGCGCAAGAGGGTGACTTTTCGTGGCTCTCGACGTCGTTGTGCATTGTCGGGAAGAAAGAAGCAAGAATCCCGTTCGTTCTATGAAAGGGGGTGTCTCGCGATTAGCATCTACCCAGTGGACATAGTGGACGCAGAAGAAAAAAAACGCAACGGAATTAGCAAAGGGTTATCGAGGGCACAGGCGCTGATAAAAATACGGCCGAACAAGATCGCGTAGTGTGGTTGAACGAGCGGACAAGATGAGTGATTTCTTGAAATCGGCCATAAACTACTTCAATGCGACACCTTCTAATGGATTGGACAACGATTTCGTGGGCCAGACGGTGGAAGTGGCTAATGTAAAGCTGCGTATCAAACGTGTTATAGCGGAAGGTTAGTGTCGCTTTGTAGGCCTTAAGCCTATCGGCCGCAATTTTATCGTTATCGCAATGGATAACACGACGACGGTTATGACGATAGGTGGGGATGTCTTTCTCAACCAGCTGTTACTCACCCGGAATCATCTTTCGTATCGAATTACCGACCGTAGCCATCCTTTGTCCAGAGAGTAACAAATGTCAAATGCATTTAAAGGACACTCGACGACGGCTTGAGTGGGTGGATAAAAAGTGTTTTCAGTCCTGCCTGCTCCCTGGCTGGCAGCAAGACAAAATGGGCAAAGGTCACTGTGCCACTATAAGAAATTGGACATTAGAATTGCCCCGGCAAGGGTAGCATTCCCATTATCTAATTTCTATGGTTTTTTTCCTTACGCAGGTGGATTTGCGTACGTATACGTGGCACAGGATGTGCAATCTAACACGGAGTACGCACTGAAGCGTCTGCTCGGCACGGATAAAGAGGAGTGCAATAATATTATACGTGAGATCAACATTCACAAGCAGGTGTCTGGCCATCCGAATGTGGTAAAGTTCATTGCGGCTACCTTCATCGATCGAACACAGAGTTCCAATTCGCAGCGGCGAGCAGAATATCTGCTCGTGTCGGAACTCTGTAAAGGAGGCTCGTTGTATGATTGTCTGGAGCAAGACCTCGCCCCGGAAACAGTACTGCGGGTGTTCTACCAGGCTACGAAAGCCGTGGCTCATCTACACAGTCAGCCGAAGCCGATCAACCATCGAGATATAAAGGTATTTCTTCTATTATTCTTTTGAATTTGAGCGCACGTTTACCTATGTTGATAATAACTATTGTTGATAATTTACAGATAGAGAATTTCCTTATCGGAAGCGATGGGTTGCTGAAGTTGTGCGATTTTGGATCGGCATCTACGGATAGCTTTGCTCCGGACGTAACGTGGAATGCCCAGCAGCGGGATACGCTTGAAGACGCTTTAACACGATGCACGACTCCAATGTACCGAGCACCGGAGCAGCTCGATACGTGGGCAAATTATCCGATCGGCATCAAGATGGACGTCTGGGCACTCGGTTGCATTTTGTATTGCCTCTGCTACCGCAAGCATCCTTTCGAGGATTCGGCAAAACTGCGCATTATAAACGCAAACTATACTATTCCCCCGAATGATGCGCGTTACGCATGCTTCAGTGAAGTAATCCGTGGATGTTTACAAATAGATCCGAATCAGCGTTTCGACACTGCTACGATTCTGGAACGGTTGGCCGCAATCGCGGAGACGAAAGGATGGCCTTTGAAGGCAGCACTAGGACTTCTGGGGAAACCACTAAACTCCCCTCCTACAGGCATGACCCCAGCGCCTAGCCCAAGCCACAATCGACCGAACGGTGGTGTAGTACCGGAACGTCCAGCACCACCAAGACCTGTTTGTCCGCCGGGCGGTCCAGTGCCGGTGTCCAGTGATGGTTCGCTTAGAAACAAATACCCTCAGCGTCCTCCGGATCCAGTACGTACGGTACACGCAAATGCTCCTCCACTTCATTCCGGACCTTCGCCATATTCTGCACCTCACGCTCAACAGTTTAGTCAACCGGTTCCACCAGCAATGGGAGGTGGTGGAGGACTTTTTTCCTCGATAAAAGGAGGCGCAGGAAGCTTTTTGAAGAATCTTAAAGATACCTCTTCGAAAGTGATGCAAACGGTTCAGCAAAGTATTGCCCGTACGGATCTGGACATAAGCTACGTTACGCAGCGGATCATAGTGATGCCTTGTCCGTCCGAGGGCATTGAATCGACGTATCGGACGAATAACATCGAGGATGTAAAGCTATTCTTGGACAGCCGCTACCAACCCACGAAGCTGAGCGTTTATAATCTGGTCGGTCGGAATAGTTGTCCACGATTACCGCCTCCGGTTCGAACGGTAGACGCAGGTTTTATTTATGCACCCGTTCCGCCGCAGGGTGGCAAAGCACCTTTACTGACTGGACTTTACTCGCTGGTAGAGGATATTTATGGATTTCTGAGTGCTGATCCGAAAACGATCGTTATTATCCAGAGCCCCGACGGTGGACGTGCGCTTGCAGCGACGGTCGTGTGTGCGTTGTTGATATACGCCTCACTGGTAACGGAACCGGAAGATGCAATGCAAATGTTTGCTATCAAGCGAACACCACCAAGTATGCGACCCTCCGAGCTTCGCTACCTCTATTACTTGGGCGACATTGTCCGGTCGGTACCGCACCTGCCACACTATAAGCCGGTAACGCTAGTGTCACTTGCTGTGACACCAGTGCCGCGCATGACAAAGGCCCGCGATGGTTGCCGAATGTTTGTGGAGGTGGCGACTGCCGATCGAACGGTATTCTGTACGCTGCAAGATTACGAACGAATGCGTATGTATCATACATCGGAGGGAAAAATTGCACTCGCGATGAATGTAACGGTTTGCGGTGATGTTACGATCAGTTTATACCATGCCCGCAATGCTCTTGGCGGTATGGGACGACCGCAGGGCCTTAAGATATGTCAGCTTCAGTTCCACACTGGCTTTATACCGGAGGAGGAAACATTAATAAACTACGATCGATCCGAGTTGGATGAAGTTCCGGATGTGGAGCATGTGCCGCAAAAGTTCAGCGTGGCTTTAAGTGTGTTCGTGGGAGATTCTGAGCGTCCACCGTCTGCAAACCCTCCATGGAGTGCACCGAAAGCAGCACGTGATCCACACACCCTGTTCGCTTCTCAGGTGGAATATGAAGAGAACGTGGATAACTTCGTCACAAAACCAAGCAGTAAGGGAAAGGGAGGGGTCGAATCGTCTCTACCACATAAACCCCCACCACCCCGGCCGGCACCACCATCGCCACAACCGACGCATCGAGTGCTGGGCGAAGAAGTCCCTCGGGTTGGATCCTCCGGAATTTCATCCAGCGTTGGCATGGAACAACAAGAGGCCGATCTTTTAAGCCTTAACAAATCTAGTCAAGGAAGACAGGCACAGGAAGATTCGCCGTCGGTTCCAAAGATCGAAGAAACCTACGATCTACTTGGTGGACTGTCACCACCGGTGGTTTCAGGACAGACTGCCACTGAACCTCACATTTCTTCCAGCGGCCGAGGTACGGCAACTTCAACTGCCGTGTTGGATGATATATTTGGAACTCTTGACGATGCATCAGTTCCAAGTGGAGCCACATTGCCTAGCACCAAATCGAGCAGCGATCTAAATGGATTAAATCTGAACTTCGATCATTTTGGTGGAGTTGCGCAACCAGCAAGTGGGGCTCCTTTTACGAACGGAGGAGGACAATCGGACGCAACGGCGGGTAATGCAAATAACAGCTTTGGCTTTGACGCATTCGCTGGAGTCGCCCCACAATCAATCTATAATAGTGCTGCTCAGGTAAAATCTACACCAACTGTTCCGCAACAGCAGCCAGCATCGACTAGCGCTGGATCGAAGGATCCTTTCGCAGACATTGGCAATTTGGCAGCGGGTCTCGGCGGTGCCAGCGGTAACGTTGGTGGTGCTTCTGGTGTTTCCAGCGGTTGGGGCGGTAAACCTGGAACTACCCCAAGTCCTCGTTCAACACAGTTCTCCAGCCCAACACATCAGTTTAGTGGAGCCAGCACAGCAAATCCGTCACCGAGGGCTCCTTCGACGCCGAACCATCAGATGCGCAGTCCGAATGATCCGAGCCAACCACAGGCTCGTCCCGACTACAGTAGATCGCATTTCGAACCACCGAAGAATGGGAGCAATGGAAATGCGAAAGATACACCGAGTGGTGTCCGATCAGGTGACATTTTTGGCGATATTCTTGGTCAACAAGGTTACTTATTTGGTAGCACGAAAAACCAGGGACCACGAACAATGAACGATATGCGCAAGGAGGAGTTGGTGAAGGAGATGGACCCCGAAAGGGTGAAACTGATGGAATGGGTACGAACAAAATCAAACAGTCGATACAAACACCTGTTGAGTGTTGTCTAATTATGACTAACTTTTGACTCCGCTTTTCAGACTGAAGGTAAAAAGAACAATATCCGTGCGTTACTCTGCACGGTGCATACCGTGCTGTGGCCCGGTGCTAAGTGGACAAAGTGTGAAATGCATCAGCTTGTATCGGCGGCTGATGTGAAGAAAATTTATCGCAAAGCATGTCTCGCCGTACATCCCGACAAGGTATGCGCTTGAATAGATTTATGTACACAACACTGGTCTATATTTGAATTTTCTCTTGTTTAGCATACCGGCACGGAAAATGAAAGTATGGCTAAAATGATATTCATGGAGCTGAACAACGCATGGACCGAGTTCGAAAGTGATGCCAGCCAACAGAATCTATTCTCTAACTAAGATCACTCTGCATCGCATCGCGATGCTGGTCTGAATATTGGGTAGGTAATAATTTGTTAGTCTGTTACAGTGGTTTAATTATCTCCAGGCGAACCCAGAATCGAACCTATGAAGTCGAATAATTCCTCTATCGGGATGCGTAAGTGTTTTCGAAACATCACGCTACTCTCTTGTTTTATGTTAAACATTCGGAGTTTTTAATGCATCGAACTGTGCAAGTGTTCCTTTCGTATTAGAAACATGGTTCGTTTCTTCCAGCGTATCATTGCTATGTCTTTACGAGCAAAGACATTTTAAAATTATGTCAGAAAAACGCAATGTATGGACCGGCTGGAAGGGGACAAAGAACTGAATGGCAATGCTTGATGGAAGCTAATGTGATAATTTGTCCGTTCTGTTTTTTGTTTTACTTTTAACAAAAGTGCACTTTTAACATCACGCCGTTTGATCGTTTAATCCACTATTTATGAACGTTGATAAGTTTCCGCAACCTGGTGCTGATTAGCGATCTTAAAGTATGAAACGCATTAGTGGAGTAGCTTAGTAGCAAAACATACAGAATGAAGCATTATTTTGCGGCGCATCGTTCTTGTGACGATGCGCATTGAAAGAGTATTAAAATGTTAATATGTTGTAACATCTTTAGTCACCAATCGAAAGTAAATGAAAACATCGCTTTGACATTGTAATTCCTTAAAAAAAGGAACCTAAGTTAAGGTACCGGTTTCGCAATGTTTTAAAATTGTGTGCGAGTAATAAACTTGAATGATTTGGCTATAGTACATGAAGTTGGCGGCACTGCTTAGAATCGCGTGAAAAAGGAACGAGATTAATGCAGTAAAATACACGTTAAATAGAATGATAGAAGGTATATATCACAAGAGTTCAATTAAAATAATAAAACTGTCAGACAGAAGCGCCATGTGCATTATCATGTATGGGGTTTGCGAGGAATATTTTATGCTTAAGAGGGGCAGTGAAATAAAATATGAAAATTCATTGCAGTTACAGGATGTGGATGGTTGTTACGTATATGGCGTCAAAAAATATGCAAGTAACCAGATTAAAATGAATGTTAATCCATAAAAACTTAACAAACGGGGCTTAACAAAGTCCCAGAGTGTAGGAGAGATAGCAATGAATTGTAATTTAAATGAAATATTTTAGCAATCTGCATGCTGCTTGCCCACGTTGTTGATTGTTCATAACTATGTGTAATGTGTACAAGCCAGTAACTTATTCCCCTACGCTAGATAACGTGAAATGTAATACAAGCTTCATTCGTTCAGATAAATATGTACATTGTGTAGGATATGGGATGGGCGTGCCGATATTGTTCACGTGGTGGGAAACACGGATATGTGCATTGTGTGGCACACAATGACATATTGCACTGCGAGTGTCGAAGATAGAAGATGCTTAACAGACGAGTATCAGTAAGTAGCTGCAAGTGAAAACATAGATTTATTTTTTAAGGGAGATTGTATAATGTTTGAGTTCCATAAAACCACACGCTCCAAACTGATGATTTCAAATTCAAATGTTACACAAATGTTAAGTTAGGTTAGATGTACTGCCTTTCGGCTCGGAACCTTTGTTCGCACAGGGATAATGCAGTATGAGACACTGACGTAAGCATGAATGTGAATATTTGAGCAAAGTTCAACAGTAATCACATTACGGATAAAAGGAACGATGTTTAAGGGGTATCGGTTTGGAAAAGGGTTCGACTGAACAGTGATTTTACTATTGGGCGACAAACGTTATACCATCCGTTGCCGAGCCGAGTGAGTGAGTTGAGGAGTGTTAGATGATTGAATCCTTATAAGCGAAGCGTTTCGCTTCACGTGGGATGAAGATTATTCCAATGTAAACGAGAGATAGAGAGAGAAAATGCTGTTGGGTTTATACATTATTTGGATTCACTAATTCCGGTGATAAGGGGAACAACCGCTATATGTGAGGAAAGGGGCAACATGTGTGTGTGAAGCAGCATGTTACTACAGCTACCTTGCGTATCAAGAAAGCAGCAGTTTACTTCAGGCGAGCTACAAAGCAATAATGAAACAACGGTTGATAATGGTAATGGTAATGTAGAAAGATAGTGAAGCGAGAAAACTGTTTAGGGCGATCGTGCAATGGAAGCTCCGTTTGCTTGTCGATCAATGCGTTCCCCCCGCTCAGTGATGACTATGTTTTATTTCTACAACCACAAGAAAATTATTTATTTGCATAAAGGCGTACGTGTTAGCGAGCGAGTGTGGTACATTCTTATGTAAAAAATATAACGTTCCATAGGTTTACGAATACTGTTTACTTTCAGTTAACTTTAAAGGAAAGGCAATACTGCAAAACCAGTAGCAAGGCAGAGCAATGGAAGGCAAAACAATTTTCCAGATATACAATTTATTGTTACTCAAATAGGATGCGAATGCATGAAAAATTATTTCACCTTCCACTTGTACTCGTATACACAACCTATCAACCCCTTATATATTACGTAAATACATAGCGTTGAATGATAAATATGATTTGTATGTGTGTGATTGATTTATGGGTTCGTTAAATTCTCCTCGGTGAAGAGGGCACCCTACCGGTGCTGATGAAAGCGGCGATGGTCTTTGATGGCCCTATGCACAGAACAAACTATCCAGCATTAGCAGCAAGAACAACGGAGGAGCTCTAAAATGACGAACTCAATGAGCTTTACGATTTACTCATTATCGTACAAGTGAATTAGATCCGTCCAGTTCCGGTGGGCTGGTCATGTCATCAAAATCACCGAACGACCTGGCCCGCAAAGTCCTTTTAGGTCGTCCACATGGCCAAAGGAGGCGTGGCAGGTCCATATTGAGATGAATTGATGGAGTTGATGCGTCTGCCACAATGGCCGGGATAATAGATTGGCTAACAACAGCGCTCGACCGCGAACGGTTTAGAGGACTCCTGCAGCAGACCTAAGTAAGTATTTTAAAGTTTTTTACATTATGTTTCGATAACTTGTCACTTGCTAGAATTGTGATAATAGTGCTACGGCGTTTTCTATGGACGCTTCTTTAAGTTATTTGTAAGTGTTGCAAACATATGCTTGAAAATGACATTCAAACGATCTCGGACATCACTTACCTTTTCGCTCAAATGTCACCATGTGATTCAATTTAAAACAATATATACTTTTAATATTTTATATGATATACATTTTTCAATAAAATTTTATATTATGTTGTGGAATAAATAAATAGTCATACGATGATAATGTAAGGTATGCAGTAAAGTCATGTAGTCATGGAAATGCATTGGAAATTGCAACAAACTTAGCCAAATGTTCCTTCAGTCCGGATCGGCAATCGGTTTTGGCAACTCGCTGAGCGAAATTGTATCACTCTTTAGCAGTGGCACTGTTACCGGCGGTTTTCGATGTTTGGATGGTTTGGAATGGTACATTACCCAATTGTCCGGTCTGGGGAGAAGAATTAAACACGAAACATGATATGGTTCTGATATGTTTCGCCGAGTTGCATAATGAATGGTTTACCTGTCGATGCTGGTTAGTAGTACAAACGGTACCAAAGAAATAGCACTCGGTTTTTTGGTGGACGTCTTCGGTCTATTGTTGATCGGTCGCTTGTTTTTGAGTTTGGTTACCGATGTTCTGTCTTTGCTTATGTCATCTCGGATAGAACGTTGTTCAGTTAAGTAGCGCGCGTCTTTATGCGTCTTGTCGGAGTCAATCATTCTCGATCTATTGCTGTTCCGTAAGGTCACTGTCGGTTGATCGTTTTTGTCTCGAGTCGTATCGTCGCGTTTTTCGCCGTTTAGTAATAGTCCAACGAACTTGTCCGAGTAGTCATCTAGTAGTAGCTGTTTGTCATGTCCAGGTGCGTATCTGTGATCTTGTCTTAGGTCCTGGTGCAGAGGTCGCAAACTTCCTGCAGTCAAGTAGTCCGTATAGTGTCTAGTGTTCGTTCCTTCCTTCGTCCAATAGTCTCGATAGGTCTGATCCGCACTGATTACGGATTGGCGTACAAGTGGTTCATAATGTGTTTGTTCCGGTCGCAGGTAGCCGTCGTGTTCGTCTAGCGGAAGTACCTGCAGTCGGTCACCCTCTGTGTCCGCGTTCGTTACTGTATGTCGACTAGGATGCGGCACGGTATCGTCGTAGTCATTGCCGTAGTCGTAGACAGAGAAAGACTCCGAAAGTTTCATAGGAAGATCCCCGGAAGTAGGAAAAGCAGACCGAGTAGCTGTCAGAGCGACAGACGATTCATTGGAGACGGAAGTAGTGTTACTAGTAGTAGTTGTAGCAGAGATAATAGGAAGCAAAGTTCTATTACTGTTAGTGGATAGGCTACGACTTCCAGCGGGAAGGTTTTTGAAGTCTACAGAGAAGACAGAAGTTTGTGCGAGAGAAGGTTGTTTGAATGGTTTATTGGAAGGTGTCTTGTGAAAGTTAGTGTCGGTCGGTGGTCTAAACGTCGATGTCCGCGGTCGCTGCGTCGCGTGTTGTGACGGTAGGTCGGCGTTCAGGGTAAGTTTGTCCGAGAGTCTACGTCGTGGTGTCGTTGTACGTATCGGTCTTCGGGTGTCGAAGTATGGGTTTGGTGGAGGAGGAGGAGGTGGTGGCGTCGGTTGGGGGGTGTAATATCCTCCCCCATATGGAGGATAATACCCGTACGGTGGTGATTGCGTTGTAGTCGTTGTAGCAGTTGGTCGATGATAGCCATAGGCAAAGTACGGAGGAGGTGGATCATAGTCCGTATTATAATCCTCGTCGTAGTCATTGTAATCAGGCGGTGGGGAAGATGTTTGGTAGTACCCGTAACGTGCGTCCCGATCCCTGGCTTTGCTCGATGCCCGTCTCGTGCGTACAAGTTTCTGTCGGTCGGTTGAGTCTTCGTTCGAGGTAACTGTGCCGTTTGCGGTACGTGATGCGGAGAAGTCCAAGTTATTGCTTACTAGTGGTCTGGTAGCTGACGGTGTAGGTCGTTTCTTGGTGGTAGTTTTGCGGGTAGGTTTGCGTTTCTGAGTAGGTTTTGTAGTCACCTTAAGGTCCAGTTTGTGATCTATAATCGTCGCGGTCGCAGATTGCCCACTGGGCAGCGGTCTGCTAGACGTCGGTGTCAAGTCTACTTTGTTGCTGATAATAACTGTTGGTCCAACGGTCAATGTCGACGACTGTGGTCTCTGTCGGTTCGGTTGCACACCAGTGTTGCCGTTCGTTATGAGGTCCACTTTGTTGATGACGTTACTTGAAGTCTCTAGTACCAAGGAGGGACGTCGCGTAGTGCTTGTTGTTGAAGAAAATGTCGAAGATTGTGCTGTGTCTCGGTCGGCTGTAGGTATAGTGCCGTTAGCTGGCACCGCTTCGTCATCGTCATCGTCATCTACGTCGCCTTCCTCGTCCTCGTCTTCGTCTCCGGTGTCGTTGTTGAATGGGTCCCGTTCTTTCCACGGCGTCAAGTCGACGGGTGCCATAAGTCTCGATTCACACGGAAGTCTTTCGTTCTGGCCAAAGTCCGATGGAAGAAACACGAACGGTTGCAGTGTTCCGCCACCACCCAGTGCACGACAAAGTACTTGCGAGAAAGCTACCTGCCGAATCGATTCCAGCTGGGCAGGCGTAAATGATGATTCGAAACCCGGATTTTCGTACCAAAACCGATCACCTTTTCGCAAATTGCTGAACTGTTGAGCAATGATGCACGAGAACGTAGGCCCCACGATTCCACCCACCACCGGACGTTCAGCTAGACCACCGACAAACAAGTCAATGTCATCAACGGTACGATAGGCTTTCTGTAAACGATTCGCTGATGCTGGACCCATGATGCGCTCCACATCGGACCAATCTTTCACTGACGACAGACCACACGGACCACGCCAGTTGACGTACGCTGGAAGTCCATGATCACGACCACGCTGAATGTTGATCGCAGCCAAATCGAGCCCGAACGGAAAACCTGTGTTGGCAAAAGAGATGGATTTTTCGTTAGCCAAACATCGTCTGAAGGGAACTTTAAAAGAAATTAATTCCGTGACACACTTACTTTTCGTTTGGAACAGATGATTTGTCAGCTCTGCCGTGATGAACTCGTCGCGCTTCAGTGCTCGCTGGTTGACCATACCACGCAGCAACCGGTGCAACGAGCCCGGACCTCCGAAATCACCTTCAGACGTGTCCTCGTGCAGGCTGACATTGTTTGCGATGAAACGGTGATGCCGGTCCGCTCGCATGTACGTGTTCTGAATGAGCGAATGTCCGAAACGGAATGCAGCGGCCGAGAACTCGTTGGCTATGGTAGGGTTAACGTTAGCGTCATAGTTCCGGTAGTAGCCGCTCGTTTCTAGCTCCAAGTCGAACAGTCGGCACACCTCCTTGCCCAGCACCAGCGGCAAAAACTCTCGGTACGTAATGTGTTGGAAAAGTGCGCCTACGATGCGTCGCGTTTCCTGGTACACCTTCTCATCGCTCCAGTGGGGGTTTATGTCTGAGAGGCGCGTTGCGATCTGGTTGTGTTCGTTCACCCATATCATATGCATCATAAGCAGTCCCGGTTGCTCACCACTGCGACTGTCACCGGGCCGAATGCACTGGTTCGCTAGGGCCGCCCGAAAGCAGACGTCCTCGTGTGGTGGACCACGTCCAAACAGCAGCATGCCGTTGCGAAAGATCCGCGCATTGTCCGACGATCGCGGGTTGCTCGAGTAGATCGGTGATGCGTCCAGGAAGGAGGTGGCCTGGTTTGTTTGTTCCCGCCACGAGAGCAGACAGTCGCGTCGTTGCGCCGGTGCTGACCGGAGAAACTCCAAACAGCGCACCCCGAGATGAGACAGCCAAGGGTCGTCGTGTGGAACTTTGATCGGCAAACAGGAGGGATGGGTGCTTTCTTCGCCTCCGTTGCAGCAGCGGGGCGTTGAACCGTTGATGCTGCGCGGCTGGGCCGTGGCTGTGATGTCGTGGTCAATTAGCTGTCCCCACAGGGCCAACATCATCGTCACCGGTGCTTCTTCGTTGCGGGAACCGTGCACCACGAGGCTGACGAATCTGGCCGATGGTAATGTTGCACCAGTAACGGATCGACTGCAAGAGAAGGAGTTTGTTTTCAAATGAGTGATCTAGACATTTTATACGGGAAATTTGGGGCTTAAATTTATACACAAAACTAACTGTGGGCAATGTAATTGGAGAATTTCCTCTTCTATTGAACCGAGGATTGCGAAAGCATAACTAATTTATTTTATTTTGTTGATCTATTTAATGGTTGGTTGTATGGTATACGTTTTAATTTTTAAAGGAAAACTGTAACAAACATTTTGTTTAATTTTGCCAACACCTTTTAAAAAAATGTTTGGAAAACTTTTTATTCACTGACACACCTTTGGAGAGAATTGGTAAATATTGAAGAAGATATTGATTTTTGAAAGGAAATTTGTACTTTGCAGTTTCCCATCACGAACTTCTCACGAATATAAACATTAACACGTCTAACGCATTCTCAGCATTCAAAAGCCGTCACTTACCGTATTCCTTCAACACCATCTTGATACTCGGGAGCCAGGAACCGATGAAAGGGCATCTGTGCCGATCCCCAGCGTGGCCTGCGGGCGTTATTGCACGTTCCATCGTGCGTTCTATAGCGCAGGCTGGCTGGCACACAGCGTGGCGATTCCCGCGAGGGACACAACTTCTCGAGCGGTGTTTTCTTCAGTGAAATTTTCGGCGGCGCTTGTCGACCGATGGCAACGTACTCGACGTTGGTGCTGGTGTATATCGCATGGAGAAATGCACAAGAGATCACATCATTAGCGGAACACCTCAATTCACATTGCTCAGCTCGGTTCTTTTCGTCGGCGCGAAACCACTTCAACCCGTATCGTCAAAGCCCGGGTCGTACGAGTTTCGAGCACGGTGCGTCACTTTCACTTTCACCCGCGAACGCTGCCACTTGCATTGCATTTCGAACGCCTGCAGTATGTCCTGCTATCCGCCGTTTCTAGGTTACGTTTGCCCCACTCTTTTGTATCACACTTCGCGTTTGGCTTGCGGCCGAACCACACTGCAGCGAACCGTGAGCCACACTGACATAGCCTGCCATCGTGACGATCGTATTTATAAAGTTTTCCACCACGGTGGATGCGCCCGAACGGACGATCGCTTCCGATTTAGTACCCCGCCTTTTCACCTCGCGATGGCTCCGCGCAACATTGGCCACTTTCCACCGGGACCGCGATGAAAGGTAGGGGTTCAATGGCGGTTCTGTTTTTCTTTACTCAACCAACCGCTGTGTGAAATTGTTTGTTGATCTTTTTGCTCCCTGCAACTTGTGGTGGGTATTTACTACAGGGAGGATCCATGAACGATCGTGTGAGCTGTTTTACAGTTCCCGTGTCTAGAGATGGGGAAGTGGAAACTAGCATCATACTAGCAAGAAAATACGCGAAAGGTGAAGCTGACACGAACGGCAATCGTCCATCAACAGATGACATCTTGCTAAATGGCCGATTTTTTTTCTACGTTCTGTTCCACATATCTTGTGTTGGTTCACTGAACGAAATTATCATCCCTTATGTGTGGCTGTTCAGGACAGGTGTTTTATTAAGGGAAGGAAAAAATACCCCTGAAGCAATTTTCCCTCGAAGCTTTCCATTCGTGAAATTATTTGCTATTTACTTCCACGAAGCATCATTTCTCCCGCGTGCTTTCATCAAAGTGTTGCCGTTTTCGTACGTGAGTGTCACTGGTTTGGTGTGCGGGGCTTACGGAAACTGTTGGCGAACCGGAATTAAAACTATACGACCCATTCCTCGGTTTAGCTTCAGATAGGCAGCCATCGTACCATCATCAGCCGCCCCGATGGGGAAAGTGAACGATCACGTCTGCTTTACGATCGTGATCGTGAACCGCGACACTGACGACCTATTCGCGTCGCAGTTTCTCTTTTTGAACAGTTTGGTTTTTTTGGTTTAACACTCTAATCTTCATCTCTTCGTACCGGAGTGGTTTTTAAAAAGTTTCCTTCTGTTTTTTTTATGTTTTTATGTTTCAGAGTTGCAAAGTGCCGTTTTATGATGGTTTTTGTTTTATTGTCCGACATTTTCTCATTGGACTGCACCATTATCTAGAAATTTGTTAAGTCACAAAATGATGAAAATTAAATCACCCTGATTTGGTGACTAAGGTGGATTAAACGTATCTGGTTGGAATGACTTGGTTTTTGGGGGGAAACGTTATTTCTCATTAGGCTACCCGGTTCGGTTTCGTCACAGACTGCTCCGGTTTCTTTGCTAATTTAAACCTTTCTTTAGCCTGTCTGTGATCGGGTGATTGATCGGCGTTGAACATTCCATGGGAAACGGAAGGAAGTATTGCTTATTTTCAATTTTCCATTCCTTTGTTCCTTACAGCTTGTTACGCTGTATTTTATTTTTTGTTATTTATTTTTTTAGTTAGTTAACTGTATGAACAAGATTATTAGATATCTCTCGAAACGAAAAAAGCGGTAATGGACCTTGTATATATTACAGTGCATGTCACTTCTAAATAAATACGAGGTTATTCTTCCCGCGACGTAGAATGTACCAGCCCACAACATTATCGAACGATCTGTCCACATTATCTGACCATTCCGCCCTTCATACACTGACAATGAGGTCAATATAAACAAACAGTAACTTGTTAGCAGACTGGCCTCGACAATTTTTGGTGTGCACTATTTGCGACGAGTGAAAATTGAAATTCCCCTGATAGTGCCAAGTAAATCCGCAAGCAGGCGATAGACAGGTCTCGTTTCACTGAACTTGACGCCGGTGATCCCGAAACCAAACTGTCGCTATTTCGGTGAACAGCACCCCCCTTCCCCCCCAATGAAGCGCACGGGTGTTGGCTGCACGCGAGTCGAGATCAGGGTTGAGATTCGGTTCGATCCGATTGACGATGCAACAACACGATGTAGCCGGCCGTGCATGGTGGAGGTCGAACTGTTTGTTATTCGCCCCAGGCAATCTGGCACACGTGGTGTACGTGGTTCGGGGAGGGTTTTTTTGGGAAATTTCTCTTACATTTGCCTGAGGGATGTGCTTTACAAGGGCGATATCTGCTCAGTCGTTATACTTGTTGTTTTCTCTCATCAACACGAGGTAGCATAATTATGTTCCAGCAAATGTCTCATCGTAAAAGCGGTGGTCCGCATATGCGAGTTTACATTGGAAGAGAAATGTATTTTAAAACTCACATTACTTGTATCTTGGATATGGTGATTTGTTTCGAGACTAAGTGCTATTGTTTTGGTCATAATTAATTGCTATAATTACTATACTGTTAAACGTACTTATCGTTGAATTAGGATCAAAAATGAATGATGGTGTATACGCAAATAATGCACCTCAGTTAATGCATTGTTATCGAATGTAAATAACGCTTTCATCGACTCTATCTATCACTTGCGATATTCGTTAGTACCGCCCTTCCAAATGGCAGCGTATTCGACCATGTCTCAGCATATGACAGGTAGCTTGACACAACATCCATCAAGCTGGCTCGTTTGCATCGTTTGTAGCAAACCTCCACCAACTCCGCGTCTTGAAATCGACAAACAAACGATCACATTCAATTAAATCAATCCCGCCCATCCGACCGGGTGAGAAACGTTTAGACAGCCCTTGGGGTCAGACCCCTACATCACCGTTTGCTTCGATGACTTTTTTGGGTCACTGGCCGCGTGGGTTTTCGTGCGCAGTCCAACGAACGGTGACGGCGTCTCCCCTTTTCGCTGCAAATGCAGGAGAAAAGAAAGTCCAAGACCTTTCCAGGCCGCACAAGAGATCGTGAACTTTGAGCAAGAAAAATCGAGAAAGTATCCAAGGCAGGCAGAGTGCAGCACATTTGCTCCTATGTGCTGGGGCAATTGTTTGCGGTCGTCTCTCTTTTACCTCGCCGTCTTCGCACCGCACTCTGTTCGCGGTACAATGAGATGAGTATCGGATCGCAAAGTGAAACCCAACGCAGCGCCAGTTCCAGTTTGCCGCGAAAGCCCGCTTCCCTGATGAAGGCTCGGTCGCTTGGAAAGTGCTTGCAAGGTAAACCGAATGGCCAAGTGTGCAGCCTTGGTACGGATGCTGCGGTCATCGAAGGAAACGTGGAGCAAACTACTTTCTACCCGCAGCACATCCGCAAAGGTACCACGGTTCGCGATCGGAACCGGAGCCGGCCGGAAATAGAAAGTGTCTTGAGCCTTGAGCGGAATGGAGGCACTCGCTTTGCGGAAGGGAACCGCGGAGGAAAAGAAAGACCAAATCAGGTCGTACGATCGAATCACGGTGCGATTCGGGAGTGGGACATAATCGGTGGAAAACACATCGAATGCATCAATTAGGTTACCTTCGCGAGTGGGTGAAAAGTGTGTACTATAGCTTGTTGCTTTTCTTTTTGGGCTGCAAATCGGAGCACAGCTAATGCAATTATGCAGATGAGATGCGATCTTCCGATCTTAACGATAGGTTCCGCAAGCGACCTCGTATGTTTGGGAGGTTTCTACTGTTTTTTTTTTTACTACACAACGTAGGATTTCGTGGATGAATCGAAATTACTACCCAGCTTACAAGCGAGGAGAGTTTTGATATTTTTCGAAAACATTTTATAGAAGGAGAGAAACTCTTTTAAACATACTTAGTTGCATGGAACAAAGTTGCACGTTTAATTATAACATCCTTACCTTTTATGACATATCTAAGGTTATAACAGATTTTCTCGGTTTTAATACGTAATGTACCATTTTTTTAGTTTTATCTGGCATTGCTACTCGTTAACCAATCCTTCAGCTAATATTGATTTATCACAAGCAAGCGTGAACATTGTTTATTGATTATTCGACTGTCATCCTAACCCGCTTACCATTGGTTTTCATAGAGCTTTTCAATGTTCCAAGCGAAAGCTTTACCGGTGATCTATTTATTACATCAAACCGTACGCTAGTATGACACAACCGACTAGCAGGAGGAGAAAAATGAAGATCCTCTAAAAAACTTCAAGAGAATAAAGCCTTTAACAGCGAATGATTTGCATGTCTTGACGAATCGATGCCCAAAAAATAAAAGACCAGCTTGTCTATTGCATGGTGTTTCGTAGGTTACGGCTATGGTTCGATAAAATTTGGTGGTGAGTCTACCGGCTGAGTGAAGTTCACTCCAACTCGCTCTCACAATCGAGGAAATGAAGCAGTAAAAGCCACCTGACCTGTTGGGGGGAAAGAGTTACACAGTCTGCAACACGATACTTCCGTAAAACATAACGTAACGTAGGATTCCCTCCCAACACTGGCGAAGATCTTTCCTGATGGGAAAATAAAAAAAAGGGTTATGGAAAGATTCAGGTCCATCCATAACCTGTATTTTTTTCGTCTGTTTCAAGCAGACTCCGGTGCGGTTATCATCGAACTCATCGGTACAGCTCATCACGTTGGGGGTCTGCGGGTGCAGGAAAGCTCAAAACCGTTCCTCCGCAAACCGTGTGCCGTGTGGGAGAGAAAGTGCTCGCGCATACGCTTACATAAGGTGAGAATTAATTCAACGAACACGAGCTGCGCAGATGATGCCGGCATTTTTGGCTTTGGCGTCCGTAACACATGCTTGTCGCTGGATGGGGCTCGCTTATGGCATGTAGGTTTTTTTTCCACCCATCCGTACGGTGTCTCATCAAAATCGAGGAGTTCAAACGGTACTCCAGTCGAATGGGTATGCTCCGCAACGTCAATATACGGCGGAATGGTGTGAAGATGTTCGCCATTTGCATCATTGAGTCACACACTGGCTCAACTCGTTTTTCGAGTGCTATTATTGGAAAGCATAGGACTGTAGGAAGTAGCGTCCATTGGCGATCGGTTATTCAAGGCTCTGCTAGGAGTAGTCTGTTACAGCAGCCACAGTGTGTGGATTTGTATCACCTAGCCAACAAATTTCACACACTAGCTTTCCAAGCGTATGTCTTGGACGATAAAACGATTTAGTTACAGATTGAGTATTGTAAATACTTGTACGCAATGGTTCATGAAAGATTTTTGGGATGATCCACTTTCGCAGAAAAAGTATTCGTAAAATGCGTTAAGCTTTGTTCATATGAATATTATAACCATCCTTCAAGCTACCATAACGAATCAATCATCCTCAGAATTGATCCTAAATTAATAATACTTGTTACAAATATGTTATTTTTTTCTGGACACAAAATCATTCTTTCGGAAATTAACATTTAGTTAAATATGTTAAATTTCATTATTTAGATGCTGAATAAAGCTCGTAAAGGCTCAAACAAAAGACCAATATTGTTAGACCTTCAGCTTGTATGGTGCGTTGTCCAAACACATCATTAATTGGGAGCTCACTCTAACCACCCGGAAATGCAAATATCTACATTAAACGTCGCGACCAGATGTTGGTATCGGACGGCAATCGTTAATCATCTTCGACATAACACTAATCATATAATGCATGGTTTCCTGCTCCTACTAGTGGAAGGACCAATCAACCGTTTCCTCAAAACCTGCCACAGAATTACCGGGTGGTGAGGTTTTGGATTTGTTTTACGATCGGTCGACTAATTCCACCGGATGGCTTCGGACGGCGATCGATCCCCAGCTGGGTTTCGTATATATATATTTTTTCTGCTACCGGTTGCAGGCACCAATCAATCGTAGAAATGGTACCAATCAAAAGTAAATTGCACGCCGGTCGCCCAATCGCCCGGGTCGTTTTGAGCCGCGATACTAACTGAGAGCTGTCACAGTAGCTGGAGGCAGTTGGGCTAAGTTTGCAAGTGAGCTAAAACGACCAAATCAGCAGTAGACAGTCGGTAGTGCCAGTTGCTGAAAGGTGTAAATTATATTTTTTGCTGCTTGAAATCAAAGACAAAATGAAACATTATAAATGTATCAAGAGCTTGCAGGAATCACGCTGACTGGAATGGGAGGGAAAGAAAGTGTTATTAGGGTGACACAACATAACGCGGAAACTGTTGGTGTGCTACTAGCACGGAAAGCTCGACCGGGGGCTGAAGTTTGGGGTAAGGGTGGTGAATTGATTTTCGTTTTCCATGCTTTCATCGTCGATGTTTCTTTATATTATGGGAACTTAAGATTACGATAGTGAAACATTCTGGGACTGATCAATTAGATCCCAATGGTTCACATGAGCTTCTTGTCAGTTCCATTCTGCACATACAGATGCCTAGGGTTGATGGGATTAAGCTTGCGTCACTTATTTACCAAGGCTTACTAATGACAACAACCCCTAACTTTACCGCCAGTTGTTGCTTGCCTAATAATTGAATCATCTTGCTGAGCCCCACCGTTTCAATACCATAAGGTACAAACCGTAATCAACTAACGTTTCCCTTAGGTTTTCTCTTTCCATGATCCCTTCACGATTGTTCTCATAAAAAACGCCCAACCATGTAAGCATCGCCAAACGAGCGGCACCCTCCATGATCAGGCCAAACCACCCAGTCCCGGACTGTCATAATTTTTCATTTTGTTATGTGTTGTTTTTCCCTCCATTTGCACTTCTGCATCATTCGAAGATTAAGCCACCCACAGACGCAGACAATGTTGGGTGTGAAAAGTCCCGCTGTCTTTTGCTGTTTAACGATGATGCTTTGTAAGATATTTGCGTGACGGATTTTTTTTTCCGTGTTGTGTTTTGCTATCGTGCGTCTTTTTATTTGTTTTATTCCATTCGCGGCTACGGGCATATGCGAAAGTTGGGTTCCCATCGTTTGTGTACGTTTTTTGTTTTATTTGTTTGCCATGTTCGATGGGCTTTTTGGTTTGTGCATTGTGTAACGTGGAAGGTGTTCCACCATTTCGACTCGCGCGCGTTGCATTGCTAGCGATGCCCGAAAGGGGGATTACACAGACGGAGGGAGTGGACAAAGGCACGAACGCCAAAAATGAAAATCAAAACAATAACAAAACAGTTTGGTTCGTGTGGGGTTTGTGCTGGTGCATTGTTATTATAGGTGGAGAAGGTTAGTTATCAAAGCACTTTTAAGTATAAGTGTTTTCTCTTCATCCCCTGTGGTCTCTCGTTTGAGGATAGAGATGCATACAGTGTACGATCTGAATTGTTTTACCAGACACGGGTTTGTTGTTTGCTCACGCTCCGAACCATAATGCTGAAGAGCGTGGGAGTTATGATTTGATTAGATGTGCCTGCATCGAAACTCATTGGGGAAGAGTATTATTTTGTGGGCAATGGTAAATTGCAACAGTTCGTGGGAAACTAGCATAGCAAAAAGAAAGTGTTTAAGTTTTCCATGAACCAACAATATGGTAGTTGAACGGTTTGGAAGTTTTAGGTGCTCTTCATTTATCTCATGCTCGCCGTTCCCATACATCACTTTTTTTTCGCCACTAACGAAACATTGTGATATTTTGTTGCATACCTACAATCCATATCTAAGTCAGTGAAGATGTAGGGCTTAACTGAAGAATGAAGAAAAAGTGAAGATTTAAGGTAGCAAAGGAGTGTATTAGATCCTTTTTCTCGAATCATAAAGTTCAGAACTAAAAATCAAGAACAGTCGTGATCTTGCCTTACACTCCGATAGAACATTACACGATTTTAAACTTCAGTCTATCATTAATGATCATTATATATAACAATTAGCAAGCATTCGTATAGATTTCATATAGAGTTTAACAGAAGTTTGAATGTAGTTTTTAACGTAACATATCTATTTATTCATAGTGGTAAAGGATAATCGCGAAATTGATTAGTTTCACAGGATGGCAGCGAAGAATTGAAACAATTATTTGTTCTGTTTGGAGGCACCTTTGAATAAGCAGAACGATCGTGTTTATGGAGCATCTATGCGAGATACACCAGCCGATAAAAGAGCAGTCGAGTGGTATTAAAATGCGTCGGCTGTGATGGTGTGCGTAGCTATCTTTGACAATAGGGAAGTTGCCTTTATTATTTAACGACAAACGTGGGAAGCTCAACAAAGAGAACTATTTAGTACACGTTCTGCAAGGCCATACGCTAGGAAGGCCATACGCTGCTTGAAACCATACGCTAGGAAGCTTTTTTGACAACGCTTCCAACAGAATTTAGCTCCAGCCCTTCTTCGGCTTCGGTCGTTCAGGAGTGGTGTAAGGAGCATTTGCCATGTTTCATCGGAATGGCTTGCTACGTCTCCGGATTTGAATCCGTTGGACTTCCGCATGCGGGTATACGTGCTACCCAAAGTTGGGTGACGTCTAACATTTAACTTTGGACGAATTCAAGGGACGATTATTTAAGATATGGGACGAAAAGCCAGACAAAGCACCTACGGGAGGTTATCAAATGCAAAGGTGAAAGATTTGAGATAACTGAAGTCAAATGCTAGTTTAGTAATAAAAGATGTTATTGAAATCAATTCCGAAGATAAATCAAACCAATTTCAATGGTTTCAAATTTATTTCATAAACAAAGTGTATAGCTTCCACGATGCCACCCTGTATATTATTCGCTTCAGTTAGTTTTCGAACAATTTCGGCAACATTTCTGCTTTTCATTTACCATTGGCTGCTTATTTAATCTTGTGTATGGAAAAAAGCGTTGAAGTGTATTTTGGTACTGGTCCTGTCGTGTGAAGACTGAAATTGAGCACAACATTTAAATAGTAGCATTGGAAGGCATTTTAACGAATGAAGTATAGTTATACAATCGAAACAAAATAATATCGATTGTAATTAATGCATTATGGTGCATTATGGCGTTATAACACATAATGGTGGATGTGGCGTTAAATGTAGTATTTGATGTTACGCTGTATTTGCTACATTTAAAATCATTCATACGCAACATCTGATCTGCGCGAACCCTCGTAGAAATAGTTGAAATGTTTTCTTCCAGCAAACCCCTGCTGGTTATCAGCTTCAGCGCTGCCTAAGGAGTAGCCTATTGTGTAGGGCCAGTTTTCCCGCGCGCGAGAAATTCCATGTCGATGAGCGTGCCGGTGGTTGACTGCGTCTCGCGGTATGCGACCAGCAGTAATCGCATAATAAAAAGAAACCCCTGTTACTCAATAACTTCGAAGATGGTCCACAACGAAGACGGACGGGTAGCTTCTTTTCGCTCTCGTTTGACATCGTAGGTAAGTTACGAAATCGGTCGTCGGGAAAAACTCGCGCGAATAGCTCACACTGTAGGGCTGTACGCGAGGTACTGATGGGTACGTGTTGAAAAGAAATTTTCCAACAGCGTGTGCTCGGTTGACATTGCACGCAAAACTGTCCGCCAACCAGTCGTAGCTGTCCATCTCAATTTGTCGTGGCAAAGGCAGGACAAAAACAAGCGTTGATGTGCCCTTTGGCCAAGCGGCTCGGTTTGAAACAGTTGCAGAAAAAGCAGTAAGATCGTGTAATTGCGTTGCGGGAAAGTTATCCATTGTGGCCGGGTCGGGGATTATCCATCGTGCATTGGAAATTCAAAAGGCTTTCTTGCGGTCGTGCTGGAGATGAGCCATGGTAAACGCATGGTTGTGAGAGAAAGATTGTTGCTATCATCATGCCGATTTTGTGTGGCCATGGCGTACTGCAGCACTGTCTGAACTTTCGCACAACTAATAAGTGCTTTGCGGTATGTCAGTATTTCATATCGCTCAATTAGTTTTTTAATAACAGCAGCCTGTGAACCACACAAATGACGTACATACATAGTGGGACGCGAAGAGGTAGGGATGAGCTGGACATAACAGCATTGTAATGCTTTGTCTTGAAATACAAATACTTTGTCTTCAAAAGATGTAGCAAAGAGTCCCAAGCGTTTCATGTTTAAGTTTTGTTTTTGTTAAATGTTTCATATAGTGCATCCGTGGGCATCCTTCTATGTTCTTCACGTTATTGCTTTGTTTATTTTTATTTCTTGGAAAATGCAAAGTAAAGGTCCGTTCTGCTGATGTTTGCCCAGCGTCAAATTGTTCAGCTATTGAGACCGCATAGCAACTGGAGCAACACAATTGTGCGTAATTAAATAACCATGACGGCGTTCCGGCCATCGCTATCGGTCTCCCAACACGAGCACCGACTGCAGCTATGCCAAAGGTTGTGCAGATATTTGAATACTAATACACCATGCTTACTAATTGTGCAAACAAAAGCAGCCCCCACCCAGGCTCGGCCCGTCCCAGCACAGCCACACAATTAATTATGAAACAAATGAGTGTTGGCCCCAAAACAAACACCGAAATGTTGAACTCCTTAGCGAAACGATCATTCATTATTTAGCGTTCGGCTTTGGGCGAGCGTGGTGCTTCGCCCAGTAATCAATATGCGGCACACAGTTGCACGGGCACTTGCGCCGATATGCATTGTTGCGTAGACGATGCCCGCGTACATTAAAGTGTGCCCTTCTATTGCGCCAGTGCGTAGCGGTTCTGTTTCGAAGCTCCCGTGCAACAAATCGTGCTGAACGAGGCAGACGCTATCGGCTTATGCTTTAATGATATCAATATGGGTGTGCGGCTTTCTAGCCATTTGGTTGGTGTATTGGTTTTTTGGTTTAAACCGGGCTATGCTTTTTTGGGTCAAACGTGCATGCGTAGTTGGGCGACCGAAGTGCGCACAGGGTCGCACATTTAATCAACATGATCCCGTGTAATATTTCAATAGGAATACAAGCGAGAAATGTTTCGCATACAAAATGTAGAACGTTTTTACTGGTGCCTGTTCGCGTACGTGAGGATTAGCAAAGCACTCAAGTGACTTATTCGTGATTGGACCTCGCTAGTGTTCAAGATTATCACAATTGTTATTATCTTAAGCACAAAACGTTGTGCTGTTACGTGAAATTGTGCCTCGAATTGTCACGTATAGGATAAATGCTACCGTGATGGTTTTTAAGTGCCACAGACGAGTTTCCGAGTGTGTAAGATTGATTTTTAACTAAAATATAAACCTGGTAATAATGATGAGCTAAACAAATATGAAAGCAAATAAGTAATTTTGTGTTCGTTTAATATTAACCCATTATGTACCAGCGTATGAAATTTCATACGCAAAAAGAGATCCAATGATTTCATAATGTTGTTGCGATGCATGTTTTCATAATTTGACACTTGATAATATACTACTCAGCAACATCGATCTCGAACAACTCGATCTTGGTAAAAACCTCAACTGGAGCAAACCTTTCAGATGATAAATTATTCACGACGTGGTTATATAAGCTTAATGGTTTTGTTCTTTGTTTTGCGGTATAACGTCGTTGCTCACAGAAATCAGAATATGCTCAGAACAGCGCTTTATCATCACCCAGACAAATACGCCAAACATGGCACTGTCCGAAGGGTGGTCTCGATCGCACGTGGGGTCCTGCCTAAGGAAGTTGGCACAACCAGACAAATTCGCCAAACATGGCACTGTCCGTAGGGTGTTCTATAAACGATCGCACGTGGGGTCCTGCCTAAGGGAGTTGGAATCGCTTCATCGTTTAAGGTAAATTTCTTTTTGGTAATTTAGGTAAATATGATAAATAAGTTGATGAATCATGAGATTGCGACGGATGTAGACAAAAATGGAAGCGACGGAATAATCGGAAAAATGTTGTACATACCCAAGCTTTTATACACACTTAACTTCTAATTCAATGCTTTCTTCTGCGCGTTGTATAAGTGTCGACTGTGTCATTTTAGAAATTTATCAGTGCCACCAACCGCTATGCTAGATTTCATTCTATAGTTAATTACAGCTTTTGGTGGGCGCATCAACGCCATCAACGCTGCACCTGAATGTGAGATTCTGGCGTCTACTCTGTTCATGTGAATCACCATGGAACAGGATAAGGCCTTTATTGTAATTATATTGCGGTGGCCCGACGGCATAAGGGTAGCGGGGCCGGTCTTTGGCCGGTCGGACCGGCCCAAAATCTCATCCGGACCTGTCCCACGCACGCAGGATACGCACGCGCTATCCAGCTACGGGTAAATAAAGTCACAGAAAGCCAGAAATGGTAGGCCTAGACCTCTTAAGGTTCTAGTGTCGACAAAGAGGAAGAAGAAGAAAAAGATATGACCGTAGCTCATAAACTAGATAAACCTAGTTCGCTGTAGAGCACTCATAATGCGCATAAAGGCACTTATAAACATAAAGCTTTTAAACGAAACGATAAAAAAAATCAATTTAATCTAAACGCAAAATAGATTTGAATCCATTGTCTACCAAATTGTGACAGCCATAACAACTGCATCTTTTAATTGAAGGTTAGTTTTACCAGGAGGTCCTTGCTTGCTGTGTTTTACCAGGGAAGGCCTGGTTCGGAGAATTCTCACTTATATCGCCATAATTGTGTTAGAACGTAACATTGTTGATTGAGTTTGTAATGCACTAACAACTGTGAAATTAGAATTTCAACAAAAGAGCAAACGCATAGCAGCGTGTGAAATACCTTTCCTTGAATGTTTTTGCAGCGACAAGTGTTGCATACGCAGCTTTGGCATCCATTTCCGTTTGGTTGGAAGCACTGAACTGTGCCAACAATGCTCCCGGATCATTCGTATCCAAAATGGCTCCTAAAATTGTACAAAAAAAATACACGTGTTAGAAGGAGTAGTTTTGCCACGTTTTCGTTACGACGTGGTACCTCGTTTCAGCAGATTTGGTTCAGCACGATCGTACAGCTCGATCATCGCTTCCAGTCCTTTCCGGGCGGCTACCTGCAATGCCATCTGCATGACATTTTTTCGTTTTTTCGGCTTGCTCCGATGCGAATTGCTTGCAGACGTGGTACCTTTTCGGCGTGTTTTATGTCGTCGCGGTGATATCATGAAGGCATCGGGCTCGGTTACATTATGATCCGGTAGAACTGTGCTGATCGGACGTGGAAGATCCAGATTCTCGGTGCTTTCCGTATTCGTTATTGACTTTTGTTGTTCCACTTGATTGAAATTCGCTTCTGCGGAGATTTCCACGGCCATACAGTAAGAAAAGCATAGGAAAACCAGTGTACCACACACAAACGTCCAACAGCTCCTGTACATAAAAAGGGAAATAAAATAAATGAAATATGTTATGTTATTATGTTAATACCTATACATAGTAGTACAATTGAAAAACTATCCTTGTCGGTTCGTGTTGCGGTTCAATAAAATAGATTAAACAATTTTGTTAGTCTCACGTACATCGTATACTCAGAATTTTATAAGTAGCATGGCGGAAGTTACGAAAGCTGCTCGGTTAAGCTGAGCGAATGAAAGAAACTTTTACTTTCATTCCTCGCTTTTAGTTCGTGCCTGCTTGCATAGCAAGACGTGCAGGCCGATAGATGGAAGCACGTGCCTTCAAAACCACTGCGTTCACCGGGCAACTAATCTACACCCGACAGAGTACCATAACGAAAGCTGCGAGGAATCACGTAAAGAGTCATAAAATCTAACAAAACAAAAGCCGCAGACTTAATTGATACAGCGAGGCGTCGTGCTGTACCATTTCACCAACCCGGCGGGCACCCGGTACCGGTGGGTGTGAGGTAACTGTTGTTTTGGTTTGAAAATTGTTTGCGGTAATCATTCACACGCCTTCCGACAGACATGCTTGACCCTTCGCAGTGTTTAAATTTTGAGCTTTGCTTGTTGCTTATGTTAAAGAGTTTGTTTGTTGGGGCATTTACAAACAGTGGTTCTTAATTATGCAAAACGAAACACATTGCGTTTGATTGCACTGTAATGCACTAATCTTGTTTTGATGTTTATGGACTAATATTTTGTAAATCATGCTGTACTTCTTGAAATTTATACTGTGTAACGTAACAAATTGATTTCATTATTTTTTAAACTCAAAAACTGCTCGTGCTTATTGAAAAATACATACAGAAAAAAAACAACTCCAAGTGCAAAAAAAAAAGGAAACTGTTCAAAGTATGTGTATTGTGGAGAAAGTCATAAAATATGACACGTTTCGTCCCATCAACCTATTAGTTTTAATGTGCAATTTATACTTACCCCTTGACAGTCGATGTCGGGTGCTTTGTCGTGGTCATATGAAGTCGTCGCCGCGAAGTGTACAGCTCATTTTGATTTATTGCCTTCATTTGTTGATCATTTGTAGCCATGCTTGCTGAGCAATGGTCCGATTTATGGGAGTTTTTAATATATTTAATCAACGTTGAATCGTGGTTGATGGACAGCCATTGGGAAGACTGTCCGGCGTGAACTGTTGTACAATGATAATGAAACGGTCGTTAAAACGATTGGTTGGATTCTAAAATATCTTTATCTTGCAGAGTAAAGAACATTGTGTTTTCTTTGAACCGATGATTTGTGTAAATAGTTGTAACTAGAATACGCTTTTTGTCTACATACATACATTGCCTTTGTAATACACCTTTTATATATTTAACGAAAAAAAAAATACCAATTTCTCTTCCCAGCTCGTTGTACAGAAAAAGAGCTACAGCATAATTTCTTTGAGAAAATTGTATGAATTGATTACACCTTCAACCGTGGATTGACTGATTGACTTCTGGATTGTTCTTTGCACATTTGTTTAAATTTTCATTCACTTCACTGCTTACACTTTTTGTATGCTTGCTTCAAAAACCATACTGCGACTCTCTCTTCTTGAAATCACACATTACACTTTGCTGGGCGTCTAAAAACCTGTAAAGAACACCAAAGATATACCGAGTAGGATGCGCGCGGTGTCCCACAACTCCGAAGGCAAACGACGCAAATCCGGCACTGAGGTTGCGTTTGAACTTGACTTAGTCTGGAGAATGACTGACCCATAAATCGGGCCAACATCTCCAGGAGCGGATGTCTCCTTCCTTTGGTGATCATCCTCGACACCGTCTTTCCTATCATTATTTTCTCCATCATCATCAGAAACATCATCATCGTCGTCGTCATCTTCGTGACGGCCGGGCCGACGAACAGTACAAACCAATTGAATTCCTGTTTGGGTGTGTTCCGGTAAGAAGGGTAACACATCTTAACGTGGTCGTTTGATGCCATCTCGTCCTCCATCCTGAGGTGATCCCTGCATGCCGCGCATGGTGAAACGGCATAATTTCACCTCATTCCCCGTACTGGCGCTGGCGCTCGCATAGAAATATGATGTGCGGGCTAAAGCTTGCTTTGTGGAATGCTTCACTGTGGTTGGGTGATGATCATAAAGCCGATCGTCACCTCCCGTTGCGGAGTGTCGCAAATTATTCAGATGAGTCTTTTAAAAACCCATCAGCCCTATACCTGGTGGCTGGTGGCAGTTGGGTGAATGTTCAAACTCGCCAAGGAAGCTGACTGATTTCAATCTGCAGCGTGCAGAACCGTAAACCGAGCTCAGCAAAAAGCAAAAACAGAAAAAAATAAACGCCACGAGATCGTTCCGGAACAAGGGCGCGACGATACATA
Source organism: Anopheles marshallii (assembly GCF_943734725.1). Lineage (NCBI taxonomy): Eukaryota > Metazoa > Arthropoda > Insecta > Diptera > Culicidae > Anopheles > Anopheles marshallii. Next base: position 49,474,785 of record NC_071326.1, on the reverse strand, counting down.
CGAAGAAAGTGATATAAGCAACCGTGAAACTGGTTGTCGTGTCGTTTCGATTTAATGTTGCTCTACCCACTAGGCACACAACTGTTAAAAACTAGTAAACGGAAGCAGCAGAAATCTTTTTTGAAATATTATTGCCGGTAAAATGGCTTAAACCACAAACGGAGAATAGTTTAGCACATAATAACATAATTTTCTTTACAATTTAGAGCTTATGTTGAAATGTGTTATATTAAAACGTTTGTTGCGAATTGTGCAGAATATATTGTACGCAAATCTTTGCATAATTATACATAATATTATGTGATAGAATTGAAACAATTAAAGTAGAACGTCCATTATTATTAACTCCCCATTAACAGGCTCTTATGTTCGTGCAATAATTGAAGAAGATGACAGTTCAACGTTAAAAGATATGTTTTTAATATTAGAAGATATTGTCTATTACCAATATGAAACATTTTCCACGGATTTTAACTAGATAAACTTTTTACAGACTCAACTCTCAAGTTCCCTTTGGGCTAACCGGTTAAAAATATAAAACTATTCTATTAGCTGTCATTTTTAACTCACGGTTAATCTGCCCGCCGGTTTATCAGGTGCCTGATAATTGACGTTCTACAATATAACACAAAACTAAATCAATAAAAATGTATCTTTCAATAAAAGTGAAATGAAAGCGTAACGATATTAGAAACAGTTCGAAAACAATGTTAACCGTCATTTTATGATAGATTAGAGATAAATGATAAATGATACTAGCAAAATAATTATAAATAAAAAATAATAAATAAGCAAATAAATAATGATTATATCGGTATACATATTGCATTAGCTAACCAGGCACGTTTGGAAATCTTGCAAGTGCATATCTTATTAAACATGGTGTTCTTTACACATTTTTATCACTCAGTCGATAATAATGATATTTGTATGAAAAGTTTTTTTAAGTGAAATATGAAATTGAATGTTTTTCATCAGTAGCTTTAATGTCTTGTATGATTTGATTTGTAGAAGTTTGTGTGGTATTTCCAAGTGAGAAACATTATGCACTTTGAAATTCAATTCAAAAAACAATGGCCACATATTCCCCATACAACACAATCATTCCCGTTGTATAAACTTTTGATCTAGTCAATTTTGAATAATTGGTTTAATCAAATTTAATTCAACCTTTTCTGTTTAACGAACTCTTCATAATAACGATTATTTAGTTTGATGTGTGGAAAAATGCTGTCAACATTTTCCAAGCACCATTGACCTACATTTAAACACACACAAGACGTTCTCATCTTCTCCACTGAACACTGAACCCCCCGTTAAGCGCTCGATGTGGTACGATGTGTTGAGGCAAGTAGAGCAAGTAGAAGAAAGGTATCGGACGGTGAATAAACTCACCTATGGGAATGACGGCCTGCGATACTCGCGATGATTTTTCTCTACATGTTCGGCGTCGGTCACCTGCACGATCAGTTCTCGTTCCACTAAGTAACAGCGCATACAATGTCTGTGTACTTGAACGTCTTGTTTTGTATATCTAATACACGTATCCAATATATCACACTTAGCAGATGGAATTATAGTTCAACTAATTCCAGAGAGCAATCGAAGGAAGCAGTTTGTTTATATTGTAAAATTAGCTATTCACAGCACGACGTGATGGAGCCAGAAGCAATCAGGATGTGAAGATTCAGATCATACGAGCTGAATGTGCTTAATGGACGGTGGTGTTCAAGGAAACATAAGAAAAGGGAGATGAAACAATTGCGTACACACTGTCAGGGAGAAGCCTTTTGGTGTATACCAAACAGGACTCGCTCACTGTCGACGTCCCGCGGCGCGAGCACCGAGTTGTCGTTCGTTTTGCTCCTGTTCACGGAGCTCCTTGATGGCACTGACATTGCCCCATATGACTTTAGCCGTCACTTGTGATCCCCCTCCGTTACACCCCGTACTGGCTGCCGTGTCTTTGTCGCCGCGCGGACTGCCACCGGATTGCTGCTGCTGGTGCTGCTGGTTGTGGTACTGTTGCTGCGTTCTTGCTCCCCGAAACATTTGCTGATGGAGAGCATCTCTGGCCGATCGGGACGCAATACGACGGGCCCGCGCCTCTCGATCTATTCCCGCTCCACCGTGGGCGGTGGCGTTAACGAAATTATTATTCTGATCCTTCTCTCGGTCGCCATGCTTGCACGGGTTCGAAGACATCTTTTGCGATATTCCGCGTAAAAACAACACTTTATTCAATTGCAGCCCACTCGGTACACTTGCTAACTACATTGGCAGGACGCGAGACTCTTCACAGACACATAGTGTTACTGGCGTGTTTCACAAACCCTTGTACGGCAAGTTAGAAGCACGAACGCGATTGGAAGCGAATCTTTTGACCGGAAACCTGCAACCGAACCGGCTGAGGCTGGAAAGTCTTATGCAATCCGCGACCAGCACGATCCCGGTTCCGTTCACTATACACAACCTGTACACGCGGCCCGCACGCGATGAATTTTCGAACCGAGTTTCCGAGCGACGAGAAGTTCCCGGGGCTGCGCCGTTCGGTTTGGCACCCGTTGACGAATATTTACGAATAAACAACGGCCGCATGATCGAGTGGAACCCAGCGGCATTAACAGAAAACCCACAGCTGATGGAGACGAAGAAGAGATAAAAGAGACGGAAGAATACGAAAACGAAAAATCAGAACGAATGAAGAACAACGCATAGAAATAACTGAATAAATGGTTAAATGCGCGTATGCGCGCGCCCTACTCATACACTCATACACCGTGCCGGAGCATTCGAAAGATCGACCTTTCACGAGAAGATCGAGCCCCGCATGTGCGCATTCTTCGCGTTTGTTGCTGGGGCCAGTGGCAGCACAAATACTAGCGGTACATGTTGGGTGCGCGAAGCTGCAGGTGAGTCCCGGTGCAGATCACGAAGAGAAGGGCTTAGAAAAGCATTTGCCCGATTCTCAGCGCCTTCATCTCAGCGGATGGAGGCTGGTACGACCCAGCTCACCAACACAAAGCAAAACCTAACTGTGAAGCCGCGCGCCAAAGAGATTTTGCATAGCGATTAGCAGACAAAATGCTGCGTAGCGAAGGAATCTGTTCGGAAATTCCGATCGGGTTCGTCGCTTACTTTCGACAAGAAGAATTGAAGTCTTTTAATTTCACACCGCAAATCTAATTCCACAGCTTCTCTTGCACTGTTTGATTGTATGTGTTCGTGTGTGTGTGTGTGTGTGTGCGTGTTACTTTCGTTGCCTGTGTAGTGATGAATCGAGACAACAAAAATCACCTGTTCTACTCGATGGCCATTCACTTGCAAAAAAAAAAAGCTGGCTTGACCCTACAACGGAGAGCATTCAACTGGTTTTGGCGCAGCACTTGAGGGGTGCACCGATCCGGTCGATGCGCTATTTGGGAATCTCGTTGCAATTTGGGAGATTGCTGTTGCTGGGCAACCTCCGATGCCCTTGAGGGACGAGTTTTACTATATTTGAAAGATGGTAAAAGTGGACCCAAACCACAGCGCTCTAGCACGACATTGGTTGCCATTAATTGAAATGAACAGATCAACTCACAATGAACCATATCCTTCAAAACGCAGATGAATGGCGAGAGAGTAACGTGTGTTGTGAGAATGCTTGTGCTATTCAACCATGGCTTCAGAAGTAAAAGCTGTGTCAGGTTACTAACAGTACGTTCCGCAACCTATTTCATATGTCTTGAGCAATAAACAGTGTAGCAGGAATATTCGTTATTTAAATGATTTTTAGATATATTTTTTATCTTCTTTCTAAATCTACGGTAAGACTCATATAATATTTCTTTTGCTAGATTTATTTTTAGATGCGTTAAACAAAAAAAACAAATCAAGTATACAATAGACATCGCTAACACTTGGTCAATTCTGTGCATGACTGTACTCACCTGCTAAAAAGAGAATTGGCAGTACAAGCCTTAGTGATCTTGGGGTCAATGCACGTCAGCTATAGCTGGCCCGAATGAAAACCTGGACATGGATTGGTTTTCGGAATGCTCCGGAGAAGATTCCTTCGCGCTTTCTTCGTATTTGTGCGAGACCCCGTAAGAGCTACTCCGATCAACATTCTCTTTTGTACGCGCCCGTTTACCACCTTGCCCTTTAATTGGTGCCACCTTGAAAATGTGGGTCATTGCAAATCGCATGCTGGAAGAGGCTGGAAAGTTTGTACGCGTATGCTGTCCAACGGTGTTTGACTGATGGTGCATACAAATGTGTTTGTGATGGCAGAAGGAGCCTATCGCTTGTTTTGGTTTTTTGTTATTTGTTATGCTATCTGGGTTATTCGCTGTCCATTGCATGCAAAATAAACGGAAAAGTTGTTCGGGATTGTTGCATGGGAGGTCAACGAAACTAAAAAATTGGGTTGGTTTGTGTGTTCCATTTCAAACCCAATCGTGATGACGAATTAAAACCACGTAAGTTGAATGAAGATTGAAATCGATTGAAAAAATATGCTCTCGTACTGATAATATTTGTTCTCATTTTTTGTAACCATTTAAAATACTTTAACACACAGAATACCTTACATCAAATAAATACTTAAAAAAAATACTCACACAATCTGTGGTAGCTCTGTTCAACAATGCTAGAAAGGAACCAAAATTGAGCTATTACTCTGTACCGTTCTGTACTGTACAGGAGTAACGACAGAAGGCGGAGTTAGCATTATGGTGTGTAGACTGCAAAAAGTAGATTGGTGTACCGAGAGCAGCTAAGCGAGTACACCATGCAGTGTAGCCCACGCATTAAATGGCAACACGAACAAGTGCGTCTTACGTACGTCACAAATTTCAATCAACTCCCATACCATCCCCAAAATCAACGAGACCCAGCAAGAGCGCTGTATCGTTTTGCTCACCCATCGCCCCACCGGGAGCTTTCATTCGTTTGCCTTCCTGGAAGCAGACGAAGCTTTACGAAAGCTTTCACTGCTCGAATGACGTCATTCTGTGGTGCGGAGGTGATTAATGTCGACCTGCATTTCGCGTTGTCTTGGCTCGATGAAGAACTGGTGAAGTGCAAAGCGAGCTCTTTCGTGGCTTCATTTTTCCAACCGGAAACAAAGCAGCACAATGCTTGACAGCAACGTAGCTACTGTGCGCCATGTTGACCGTAGTACGCATAATGATATGGTGCTTCCCATGCCGTTGGCGGTGCGATTGAAAGGGTGTTGCCGACTTATCATCGTTCAGTTTATGGGTATTATCGCTTTGATTTCGATTAAGCTTCCTCCCACCGTTTACGTGGCCGTTCTGTAATAATGGGTTATGCTGGCTGGCATATGTGTGTCGTGCGTTCACAAGCAGGAATGGGAAATCGAAATGGAGAAATTCAATTGTCACCTTAGCTGTATATTATCACCATATCGAGCAATGCTTTTATTAGCGTTGCCCGGTTTATTGGCTTTCGCGTTATGCGCAACGTCACAGTGAATGTGGTGAAATGAAATTTCGCTTTCTTCCGTGCTGGTACTATCACCAACCGCCAGCTTATCGCACTGGTTTACCTTATTTTATCTTCCTTTTACTACCCGTTTTGCATTTGGTTGTGATTGTTTTGCAAAACCCATGGTCCCGGGGCGGAGTGTGCAAAGATATAATACCCTCGCGCTGTCGTCATTATGCACACCGAACATCCATTTATTTGGTGTGGTGCAAGTGTCATAAATTATGTCGCGGCCAGGGGAAAGAACCGAAGGACTGCACGCCTGCCAGCTACGAAGGTAGAAGGAATGACGATGAGAGCAGTTACCACTTGGAAGGCGATGGTGATGGTGGTGATGGCGAAGCTCGGGAAAGAACAATGAAATGGAAAATGTATTTTTCACCACTATCATATGTCAGCAAAAATATTCAATGTATGCCAACTTTGATAGAATTAATGCCCAATTAACGACGACATGAACTATTGGGAAAATCAGCGATAGCTGCGCATAAATAAATTATCACACATGCGTCGATTTCTTGCCAAGAGAATATCTTATCTTATGCACCTCGGTAAGCTCCATATGCCAACGAATGACCTATCATTCCTGGTGCAGAAATTTAGGGCACCGGAAACGAATAATAGCTTCTGCGGTAGCTGCAATGACAATGTTCACAGCAATAAAGAAACCGACCCGTTGTCATTGGGGAAGGAGATGACGATTAATATTTCCGGCGAGCTTGTAGCAGCCATTTTGTGGTTCCTGTCACCGTGAGACCACCATTTCCACCACGCGCGTCTTGCATCCTTCCTGTCCACGGTCAGTGGTTAAGAAGTTTTGAAAAGAGTCATTTTCGATGGTGGGTGATGGGGTGTTGGTCACAAAGGACAAATAGCACGTGTTGACAGGCGGGAATGATGTGCTTCGTTTGCTGGTTTGGCAAAGCGAACTGCACAAGATCCTTGAATCCAGATAGCTGTGCGTTTGTACCATATTTTTGTCACTGCCAATGAACAACGGTGGGGGGTCGGTGGTAAAGACTCGGCTGTCAGCTTAATTTAATAACACTCACCTAGTTTGGTGCAAAACAACACCTGAATATGGCTTTCTCCAGCAGGATAATGGTGTCAACAATGGCTTCGACTATTTGCGCAGGTTCGTCCAAGGACGCAATGGAGAGTCTTTTTGTATATTTGTGTATGTATATCCAACTATAGATAAAAAAAAGTTTAAGTAGAACCTCATGATTTGTTAAAGATAATACATTTAACAGCTATTCAAAGTATATCTTCCTACTGATCATATGCAACGATGTATCGATTGGATTGATTATCGTAGAAAGTCCATTTAATTGTCGCTTTATTAAATCATGCATGTGCAAAAGCCATATTTTAACTACGATTTAATTATTGTCTGAAGTCAAAGAGCATTTGTAGTAGCAATGCTGCTTGAAATAAAGGCAACCCAAATGAAATACATCAGAGCAGACTGTTGACCCAACTACTTTATGCCTTTCTTGTCTGTTCATACCATGCACGGGAACAAATGATGTCGGTTGTATATTCTCATCCATTCGACCAGCACCATCAGCATAAGAAATGATTTTTATCGTCCCATTTGGTGGTTTTCCTCACACATACTTAACCACACGAAGTGAAAAAGGGTAACATTTTTTTTTTGTCCTTTTCCCATACGGGTTGCGCAAAACCGATGATCCGAGATGGTGCCGGAAGCCTTTTCCCAGATACTCCACGACCATAGTTTGCACTGCGTGTAGTTTGTGGGGGCACGATTGTTTGGGTGAATATTTGTAATATACTTGTTATTCGGTATAAGTGGTATACCGGTTCGGTATAAAAGGACTGAACCGGAAGTTCGTTTGGAGCGCTATTTATCACAACCAGTGCTCCAATGATGGATCGCTGAAGCAAGTGAAATTGAAGCTTCGGAGGAATGTTGAACCAAACTCAACGGAAGTAATCTATGCTTTGTGTTTCAATCGTTTACGAGTTGCTTAAAGATTGAATTGCATAACACATTTGACCTTAACATTAGTTCATACTTATAATGGCAGAAATTTGTCTCATAGTATCCGGTTTCCTTTTTCTATTTTAAAACCCAGGAAACGGAATTTCACTGTTGCATGGACAAAACACAGCTATTCAGCAAAGTTATTCCTTTTGTTTTGCACACGACATATATCTCACGAGTTCGATTCAAATAGGGTACAGTATTAAATTTCTTCAACGGAAAAAACGTAGTGTACGTTCTTGGTGCAGCATAAAAACATGTTGTTTTCTGACATTGGCAGTCAACAAACGCTTCTAATCTGCCACTTGTCAGCCGAGGCTCAAAAAGACCGCACTAAAGATTGAAGCCTGATCCGGATGCTTCCATTCGCCGAGAAGGAAATTGATTCGTGATTGTCACTGAAATAATCGCTGCGTCTGTATTTTAGCGATTGTACGCATTATTTGTACTGCGAAAGAAGAAGGTGTGATGGATGAATGTTTATTCGCGTATAATCGATAACTAAAGAGATGGAAACAGTTACCGGTTAGAGATGGAGTGGAACATCGCTTCGGTGGAGTACCAACAAAACAATTGTATTTCCACAATACTGACAGCTACGTGGGGTTTTGTCGATACAATACTTCGAAATATGGCTGTTTAATATGCTTAGGAAATCAAATTAATAATAATTATTACTATTGTAATCTTTTACTGACAAGTTTTTTTTTAATATACAGCACCGACAATAGATTTTGTATCGTTATTTTGCATTTCCGTTCATTATCAGCACCTATAAACACCTTCCTGCTTTCAAAGATACTTTTTAAAAATGATCCCTCGTAAAAGTTCAACTGGAGATTAATGAGCTACTTCTGCATACTGTTCCACTCGTGTGATGTAACCGACCCGGGAAGTCAATAATTGGGACGTTCCTGTGGTTTTGTTCTCAGCTTGCACACCAGTACAAACCCACCATCTTTTACTGCCTTGAACCACACGGTATATTCGTGTATGTAGCTATTTTTTATGGCGTCCAAAGACTCTTTACCGAAGACCAGTAGCTTACGTTGTCATGTTTGTCATGTCCATGCTGTTTACGTTGTAACAAGAGTACCCGGAGAAGGGTGATAATAAAAGTTTCCAGATTTATTAACGGGATTTTCTGGTGAAACGGTACAAAGAGGGTTGCATTAACCATTTTGGGCACGGTATCAGATATTCCGCTACCGGAGATAAGACACAATGAATCATTTCCCACGTAGCGTCGAACAGAAGTGTGCCAGGTATGTTTGGTAATGTTAAACGGAGCCATGTGAGCAGGTATTAGCTTCAAATAAGCACTATACCGTTGCGTAATGGGAAGAATGGACAAGAAGCAATGCGTAATATTTCAATTCATTTTAATTTTTGTATCGTATGAATATAGACAGGAAATTTAGCATTGTTACCAATATACTAAACGAATCCAATTTATATGTTTAATGCTGTTGATCTTTGCAACATCCCAACATTTGTTACCGCACCACGCTACCTGTTTTAAAGTCCCGTTTGGGAGTTAGCTTAATTTAATACTCCTTTTAAGTCATTTTTCCCAGCGACGCAATGTATCTTGAGCAAAACAGTGCCCGTGCCTCCAATGCATGTTGAAGAAATATTCATCTCAGCACTTCGACAATATCAAGTTCGCCGCTGAATGTGGTGAATATTAACCAAATTAATAGTCCTCACATTAATCAAAGCCGTTGCCATTGACGATGAATAAGCAGCGCGCGTAATCCTGTGCAGCTGCGGCTCACGTTTGACTGCCCGACCATCCCAGGGCGTTGGGCCGTTTTGCGGCGGTTGAAATGATTCCATCGAGACAGCCCAGAGCGGGTTGGTTGGTTCCGGTAATGCCTAAGTTTTTCTCCATGCGTAGGCCAACATTCGACCCGCTTCTGTTTTTCGGACGCTGAATGGTGGCAGAGGTGTGTGCCCGGCTGGGACGTTTGACTGTGCGGTTCGGTAGTCAACCAATTGTACATCTCCAGTCACTAACAAACAGGGGAACTTTAGCTTCTGGGCTTCAGTTCAGTTTCGAACTTAATCAACCGTCTTCGATTCGAGGCACCGGAAGCAGGTTTAATTGGGAGTACACAGCGCGATTGTACGGCAACACGTGGTCGTTACTTCATTGCTGCAACGGTGGATTCATTCGTGAGGCTTCCGGTTGTTCATTCCGTACACCTCGGGCGACGCAGATGAACACGACGCGCGACACGATTCGCTTCCGAACGAGCTTCCCGGTTGAGAGTTACCCAGCGTGTTTGGGTGTCAAGGCATGCTGACGGGTGCGCTTTTCGCACACCCGAACGGTCGTCGGGAAAGCCGCGGGAAAAACCGCTCAATTGCGAGGGTAGCCGCGGGTCCTGTGCGGTTCGTGGAGATGGGTCGCGCAACAGTTAGTTGGTGGTACGGCGGCAAAAATGCTCAACGCCGAATAATATAAAAGCGGCAGGACGATAAGCGATGGCTGTAAATGCTCATCAACTGCTGTACGGAGATAAAGTCAACACTTGGCTAGTGCGTGGTGTAGCACCTGAGCGAGGATCGACGCGGTAGAACAAGTCCACTGGCACAACGGCGTGAGTGAGTGCATCTGTGCAAATGGTTGTGTCCAAGGATACGTGCATAGATAAAATTACCCGTCGCGATTGATAGTGTATAAATTCACTTGGGAAGTCGTACAATTCTTCTCGGGACAGGAGCGTTCAGTGGCAGCTATTTGCATGTTAGTGCAGGTTTGTGTGCCACAATTATAACTATAAAGTGACCCAACGCATTTTGGTGTACCAAGCAAATTGTGGTAGTTCATTTGGCCGACGGAAGTGCTGATCATTTTAACTCTGGTAAGCGCACACAAGTGTTTGACAGTGTATTCGAAAGAATCGAACTACTCGTCCAGTTAAAGAAAGTACTTTGAAAGAAGTTTAATAACGCTTTAGTTGATTACTGATCACATTCAAAACTGTTGTTTCAAGTGTTTAAATGTCTTAAGCATTTACAGGTACAGGCATCAATATTAATTATGACAAAACCCGTTTATTTTGGGACACCGCAACCAATACTTCACCTCGTATCAATTGCGTCACGGATGGGGCAAACAATTTGAAAGACATAAAATAAAACCCCTAAAGCCCCCCTCCCTCCCAGGTGTGTAATGCCAGTTTACGATTGCTGTGGCATCAAGGACGGAAATGGAAGTCTTAGAATGTCTAATTTAATCAATTACACCGGCAGGGATTCGGCAAGTGTTAATTGAACGACCAAACGATGCTATTAAAGAGCTTTCGAAGTGAAATATGCTTATTGTTTCCGCAACGTATTTACAATGAACGATTAAACGATACTCCATTTCTTCGCACCTCACTGATCTGATATTTTTGGGAACAGATATTTTCAGTTTTTGGTGAGGGTTTTGTTTTCAGTAAGTAATTGTTGCGAAACATACGAAATTGCATAAAATGTTCTATTTATACCCAATCTGGAATTGGCCCACAGTACAAAGAAATTGTCCAGGCTTTATAAATATCGCTATTTCTCGGATTTTTTTGTAGGTCATACAGCAGAAATTTATTAAAATATTAAATTAAAACTTAAGGGAACTGTTACATGTTATACTGTAGTCTGAATTAGTAGATTAGGCTTGCTAGGCTATGATAATTCTCTAAGCAGCTCACTATCATGCACGATCCATCCTTTCTGGCAGTTCCATATGCTATTACTAAAGGAATCCCATTAGTCCACTATAATTTAAATTAACTACACCTCTTGATTACGTATGTAGACAGACGGCAGACTAGGTTGCCTGTTGTCATACTAACGTAGTAAGCCGTTTTTTTTAGCTGACAATTTTAGCCTGACAATTGTGAAGTGTAATCGTAAATCGTTCCACTAAGTTAATAATTAATCTATTACACGTTTTTTCTTGGATGCGGTACAAAAAAATTGAATTGGGCCTTGAAAAGTGTCCACATCTCATACACGTATGTCCAATAGACATAATCAAACTACAAATGTGCCAGTTCCTTGTGTTACAACAAGTATCTAACGAGAGAAAAATTCACTCCACACAAAACGCTAAATTCGTCTAAAAATGTTGTTCTCATGCTAATTCTGTCGCAATAAAACAGTTCAGTGTCGCGCAATATTCCTCCTGCACCTGCAGACGGTTTATTTATTGTCCATTCGGCGTAATATTCGGTGTGACAGAGACAGCAAAATAGAACCGAAATTTTTTATCCCTGTTTAAGCGACAAAAAATGTCCGGACCGTGTGAATGTCTTTAAATAAAAACAAGGCCATCGAACTGTATCATATATCAAAGCATCCGATTATTGCTGTAAGGCGACTGTCTAAAAAATGCCGTCTCAAAAATGTGTGAGAATGTTGCGTTGCAGCGTCGTTTCCTCATTCGTTCATGTCCATTCAGGGGTGCTGACGAAATTTAATTAGTTTTCCAATATTAAACAGGACGATCTCAGCTGCTCACGTTGCACTTGAATTGCTTAACATTCCAGGAACGTTAAAATGTACACGCAAATTTATCTCACCTTCTATCGCTGCGATGTACTGTAATGGAATTCTGTACGGTACCGCGACCGGGAGGCATGTTGTCTTGCCGCGAGTCTAAAGCATTACGACGTGGAGGTCTGTTACGGAAGTCGATGGCTTTCTTGGCGTCGTAATGTAAGAACAACGGTCATTCCTCGGTACATTTACCAACAATAAAAAGATGTCCTCTTTCCCAGTTTGGCACCCGCTCATACCATGCGCAGTTCAAAGCACTTTATAGATAAATTTCAATGTGCCAAAACTGGTACGCCACGACGGTATGGTGTGAGCAAAAGTTTCCTATTTAACCAAGAGCGAAACGTCAAATTATGTGTCATAAAGCTCTTGTATCGGTTGGCAGGATAGAACCTGAAAGGAATGCTTCTTTGCTGCTACTTTATTGCTAAGACCAGAAGGTAGTGGATTGTAGGAACAGACTACTGGTACAGTCCGACGATTTTAAATTTATAGTTTAAGAAGAAATTCACAGCGGAAGTTTCTCATTGTTCGATTCATGGCGATCTAGACCAGTAGATCGGAACATCGTTTAAAGTAATGCAAACAAAGCAACATAAGTGCGTTGGAACGTGTGTGTGTATGTGTATGTATGTGTAACATGCTTTGTTGCGTACCAAAGTACTCCCAGAATGGGATCCTTCTACTCTCCCCGAGGGGAAACAATCCGGCCACCGGAAACCATATGTGAATATTGCCGATGTCTCCAACGGGGCCAGCAAACTTGTTGGTTGTATTTTTGGACGTTCTGATTGCTTTGTTAATTCCATATAACCTCACTTTTGTAGTGCATCGTGGCAGCATCCCCACACAGAAGTTTATTGACGGTTATTCGCCCGCATTCTTTCACGTGCCCAGAGACCAGAGAGGGATTAGATACATATTTGCATCTCTCGCAACGAAGAATGTCCTCCTTGCTCAGTAGGCTGATGACTTATTCTTCGAGGAGTTTCTGCATACTAACCTTCGAACCTATGCTAATGTTTGTACGTAAACCGAATAAGATTTTTTCATGTATCTAGAGGCTACCAGTGTCCAGTGTAGCGTCACAGAACAATTGGTGCAAAATTATGATGTACGAAAGTGCAATAAAAGCTTTCCCTCCTGCAAAAACAAACACCGAACACTGTCCGAATGTTAATGAGTGTTACTGTGGAAATGGCCCCAAACGTCCGAAAAGGAACGAATTTTTCGTGTGTAAAATACGGAACGAAACTACCCCGTACGCCGTTTGGTCGGTTTGGACGTATAAACCGTGATTGTAATCCCCATATACGCCCCGGCAAGGTAGCATATTGCACGCGTAGGACATTTAATCGCGTACGAAACGATGCACGAAATAAGCTGCCCGGTTTGGTTTGGTACCGAGACATGTATTTTAATATTTAGACAAATGGCCATTAAAGCAATCGTATTTATTCAAACACATTTCGTTTTATCATTTTGCGTTGGTGTGATGTGATATGCCAGCTGCACACACCAAACACAAAGGGAAGCTTTATCGTTCGCGACACAAATTCTTGCGCATTGAGCTCCCCACAAGGGAGGGTGAGTAAAATATAAAAAAGTTCAACCATATCGATGTATCAGGCAGAGTGTTTGGAATTCGGTAGCCAGTAATTGAATGAAAAATAGTAAATATGTTACAAAAATAATAAACTACTTAAAGTTTTCGATAACTTTCGCTACCGGCCTATATTCGCCATTTGACTAATATTCTTTGACGGATTTGTTCCATCTGCCGAGAATAACTTATGTCCATCCGTAATTAATTCTTGTACCCATTGGTTTCCCCGAAAACTACACTTGAGTAGCAGCGTCATGCAGCTGAATTATACCCTTATCGTGCTTGTAACCAATTGCGACAATTCCTAGTTGTAGTAGGCGACGGAACGGGCACAAAAAGTAAATCATGGAACATATACCAAACCGCATTCCGGTTGATACCGAAGGGACGCTTTTCATGTTTAGTTTTTGACTATCACCATCGATATTCGTGCCGGACACACGATGGAGGACCGTTCCCGTCCTGAGCCGATCCGAAAACAGATGGTTCCGGAGAATGAGAAAATATGATGAACGATGGATAACACGTCACCTTGGTCCATTGCGTTTCAATCAGACGTGACGGAAAGGGGACCCAGCATCAAACAGACAAACTCAAGAACGGTTAGGATTGTCCTCGTGCCCGAAACTCAGCAACGCCGCCACACGTTTCCTGTTGCGTGTGTGTAAACCACCGGGCGTCTCCATTTAGTAGCAGGCGTGGTCTCACATGTTGGAGAAAAAATTGATAACCTAATTGTCACGTTTAGAGCATGTTTTATTTCTTTCGATCCCGTCCACCCGTCACTTCGGTTGCTATTGTCACTGTTAAAAGAAATTCATCACCTCAACTTCGTTTCAGAGTAAGGATGTACGCAGATTGGTAGGACAGTTTGCAGCACCAGCTCCCACCAAACATGGGCGTGTGGTAAAATGAGAACAAGGGCACCAGGGCATGTGTCGATGAGGAAAAAAAAACACCAGCAATTCGAACAAGACACGACACCGCAGCTGAATTTGATCACGTACCTTGGTGGGTTTACTTTCGGACCGCTCCATTGTTGTGGATCGCGTCGTGGCCTACGTAGAAGGCGAATGTTAGTAATGGTTTTGATTGCCTTCGAGTTGGACACTTTCGCTACTACCAAGCTGTTTGAAGCGAGAAGATTAACTCGGATCGGAAGATGGAAAGCATAACAAGGAATGCGAAGTATAGCCGGAAGCTTGGAAGCATCGTTCAATTTACTCAATTTTTATCTTACTCCACTGAAATGTTGAACAATGTTATCCACACTGTTACTGTCAAGAATCACCCTGTCAATGGTTCAGGCAAGGTTGGCAAGTTCGATAATGTGCTTGAAATAAGATGTGCTTAAGAAGTGTTATAAAACTACGAAAAGGCTGCCAGCAGTTCACCTTGAACACGTTTAAGTTGTTGTGTTTTTAATCACATCTCTTCCGAGTGGTTGCCTTCTTCAGGCAACGCTTCGCCTGTCACGACAACGTGTAACTCAACGTATAGTTGAGTTCAGTTGAGTTGTGTTTCGTGCATTGGCTTACCACAACCTAATGTCCACCTGAACTGCCCCGGAGGGTGCAATGCGAAATGCGTAGAATTTTAAGCGGAATCCCATTCAACCATCAGCAGTGAGAATAGCGACAAACTTAACGCTTTGCATCGGCGGTCGTACCCCAAGGGTGGCTTTTTGTTGCTTTTACTCCTACCAGCCGTGGTTGTTTATCCGGCTTTCGATCTGGTGGGCAACGCTCGTGGAAACAAAACAACAAAATGCATCTAAAGTCACTTTAATCCACCACCGAGTATTTCGCCTCGGTGAACCACAGTTACTAACACAATAGTATCCGAGCTTGCTCGGTATTGCCGAACAGGGTGAAGTAGCTGGGATATACGGTAAGTTTGGGATTGTGCCTGAAGATGCTCGATGAAAACCCAAAAACCGATCCAGCTGACATCCGTAAAAAGCGTAGCCAATTGCATTTCTCTAGCTGTGTTATGTGTATTGATTAGGTTTGGCTTAGGACAATCTTTTAAGCTTCTTTGCTGCCAAGAGTTAGATAGGAAGCCAGAGTTCCTAATGATTTCAACTATTTTATCGATGCATTTCTTGTGTGGATGTGTAGCACAAATGTGCAGGAAGGAGTTCAATATTCAAAGCACAACAAAATAGAAGGAACATTCAACGATGTGGAACATATAACGAGTTCATTGTACAAGTTCAGTTGAACATTGAGCTTTAAATAAAATGTATATGTAGGGTTCAATATTCTGCTTGAACGCGATAAACTGAATTCAAATGCTTTACGGTGTACTTAAGATATTTTTCGAGACATGAAATGGTACACAATTTTATTTTAACTATTACAAGCTTGCTAACGGTATCGAGAAAACATAAACCACTCCCTCAGTTCAGCGCTTTTTCACACCGGTCCCATGGCAGGGTGGTACACTTGCAGAAGAAGTACAAACCACAATAACGGGCCGTATCTGCCATCGCGATTGCCCGTGCCGAGCGAAAAGGAAAATAAAACCTGCTTACAAATTGATACAATCATTCTCGCGGTCGGCATTCAAGGCCAGCTTATGTGGCGCTGCCACAGAATGCAATAAACATAACGTTCAACCATCAAGCAGTAACCAGCACCATATGGCACTTTCTCCGTTTTTCGTAAAATGTTCTGTTCTTTTTTTTTGTCTGCTTGCAACATTGCATTCCGCGGGGGAAATTGCAACGAATCTTTTGGGACGACGTTAACTCATGTCAACCTTTCTTCAAGTGTGTATCAATGTGTTTCCAACCGGCGGTAACTGCAAACACAAATCACGGATTGTATCGGCATCCACCCCGGAAGGGATTATCACTTTTGCATTTCTGTGGCGGTAAATACGGTCGTGCGAACGCTAAAGGACGTCAGAGTTGGGAGTTGAGAAAAATTCAATTAAACCTGTCACATGCCATGTGTTGTCGGTTGGCTTGCTATGGCGCAGGCAAACAGAAAGGGGCCAAAGTTTTGACCTTGCCGACAGTTGCAACACGACAATGCAGTTTTCCCACGGTGTTTCCATCCTCTTCCCATTGGTGGGAAGCAGAGTGGGGCAAGGAACCTGTTGATCAGCTCTACTCGTGACACAATTCCAGCATAAAAAGGTCACAATACCGGCGCGAAGGAGCAATCTGCAGGAAAAGATGTTACATGAACGTAAACAGAACATACCCGTTGCGTTGTTCTTTGTCTATTTTGTTTGTGTGCTTCACATGTTGAGAGCGTGATTGTTTTATGATTGGTTTAGCACGATTGTTGTGCGATAAGTGATAAAAATGAAACTTAAACTATCTGTTCATATGCATTCCGAGAAAAAACCAGAATGCGTTATGGGCCCGGAAGAAAGTTTTTCCAACAGATAGCAGGTCACCGAAACAACTTCAGACATAAGGTGACTTCTAATCGAAATAAGGATGGAGATCTGCTCAGTTACCAGCCAGAGGTCCTCTCGCGATGAGCTCAGTATTTTGATGAATTATTAGTTGATCAGTTCAACGAGCAGCTAGAGGCTCCACTAGCAGGTGATATCATGCTACTGCCACCTAACATTGACGAACCCCAAAAGACCAACCGTCTGACTCAAGAATAATATGGCACCAGGTACCGACGGAATAGTAGTCGAACTGACCCAAAATGGAGGTGCAGCACCTACAAAATATTATTCCTTATACTACAAAGTCGTCTTGCCCCATTCGTAGAAAAGGTAGTTGGAAACTGTCAGAGGGGATTCGGAAACGGAAAACCAACCACTGATCAAATCGGCCAACTAGAAATTTGCCATCCGCGACTCGGCGGTGAAAACTTCGGGGACCATTTTATATAAGTCAATCCAGATCCTGGCATACGCTGATGACATAGACATCATTGGTTTACGGCTCTCCTACGTAGCAGATACCGAAGGATTGAGCTGGCGGCAGAAAACCTCGAGAGAAAACGGGGCAACAACCAAATTGAAGGTGGCACCATCAGCGGCCCAGCCAACACATCCTAACCTACGCAGGGGTGACGTTTAAATAGGTGAGCGCTCTTGTGGATGAGCTTCTTGTGGAAACTCTTTGAGCTGCATTCGAGGGAAAGATGCTCAGAAGGATTTTTAGCCCCGTATGTGTCGGACAATGGAAGAGCCGCTACAATGACGAGCTCTATGAGCTGTACGGCGGATTTACTGTCGTTTTAGCCGATTACACTCGCCAGGCTCCGGTGAAGTGGTCACGTCATGAGCATGATACCGGACAACCCATTCCCTAAAGTTCTTTTAGGTCGTCCAAATGGACAGAGGAGGCGTGGTAGGTCCCAACTTAGTTGGAGTGATGGTGTTGATGCGTCCGCCAGAAAGGATGGGTGCACCGGATAAGTATGTAAGAAAGTTAATAGGCATTAAATCTACTATTTGTATACTAATGTCAGAAAAATGGGAGTTCTCCGAAAAAAGAAACCATATAAACCATTTGCTAGACAATGTATTCACCATGTGGAATACCTGAAACAGTTTCGCTGGTGAATAGAACCTCCTTTGTACAGTTGCTCAATATCTGTCTGTTACAAATTTATTAAAGTGCACTGATCACTTCGACCAAACATGTACTCTTTATTTATTTGATTTACATATTTTTAATATTTTTTTTATTCAGGAGAAATAACAAACTGAAGTTTGCTGAACAAAACTAGTTAGACATCATGGCACCAGTTTTTAGTTGGTAGTAAATAATGCCATCTTTTTGAATATTAAAAAAATTAAAATTATACACGCTTCTAAATACAAAACAAAACAGTATTTATAACCAGTTTGTTATATTTTTGGTCAATTTCTTGTAACAATGCTGCCTAAGTTTACAACAATTTTTTGATGGTCAATCTTATTAGAATTCTGATTGAAAAATTGAATAATAATTGTTTTTCGCAACAGTGTTCACTATAGTTTTTAAAAGAGCAACTTTTAATCCTGCAAAATGCAATTTGAACATTACTGTCGCTCATTGACAATAAACTTTTGCCTGCAGCCCGCCGCTTAGCAAACGATTATCGTTTGGAGCATCTTACGGAGATGATCTTTTTTTTCGCCAACAGTTGCGTCTTTCTTCTGGGTGCATCGTAATAGAATAAAAACTTTAGCAAAAAAAAAAAAAACATTTCATGGTCTCATTTCCGGGCCCAAAGGTACATTGACGTCCAATCCCGATTCAATAGAATTGTTCACTTGCCAAGGTGTAGCTAATTTCCCGCCAATCGGTAAGCGTATCCTTCGCGTTGTCGGCGACGCTCGGGAAATGAGAAACAGATAAGTAAATGCTGCAAGAAAGACTTTTAGTACTGGGTGTTGTTTTTCATCCATCTGCTTCTGCCTTTACTGCACCACTCGGGTGTCCGTTTTGAAATGCATCAGGATAAGTTTTGCTTTATTATGAGAGACCGTGTAGTGATTACTGGTGCCGTAGTTTATTGGTTTTATCGCTGCACTATAGAGAACACCGCTTGATAAGAATGACCAATTTGCCACGGAACTGCAGCGCTGATGGTTGCGTTTGTGCGATTTACTTCATGACCCCGTTTTCACGCGTTGTTAGCCAACACTTGCCCTCGATGCGTAATGAAGAAGACGCATTTAAGGACCGTCATGAAGTGGCGCATTTACCCAATGTGGTAGCGGAACCAGTAGCGAAGCGAACGATGTGATCCGGTGCGGATAAACCTTCGAAGATGATAGGCATAAAGCACGGTTGAATATCGGCAAGGGCAACCGATTTTGACGAGTATTTGATTGCCCGTTACGTTCCACAAACTTCATTGATCCCGATAGTCATCATCGTCCACTTAGGGGCTATCCCAGTTCGAAGCCAAATCCTACCCTTGTCCAGTCTCCGCGGCCCCTAAGATCGAGACAGAACAAGCTGAACGTAAAGTTGTGTCCCCGTGACAACAGCGTAAAGCGGCGGAGGATTGAAGGATATTCGGTGCATAAAGTCGTTCATGACGCGTCGTCGGTCGTTTGCTATCGTCCTTTCGTTCCTGACACTCGCACAGTCGCTGATGGTGCATTGCCGAAATTCATTATCCCTTATTACTTGCATAATTTGGTTGCCGCCGAGGGTGACGCTGATCGTTAGCATTGACGAACCGCCGCATGCGAAATGCTGCGCATGGTGTGCCCATTAACCGGCAAACCGAGTGTGACAGGAACAAATGAATAGATTGTCGGACGACAGCATCGAACGACAGAGAAACGCAAACACGAAATGTGAGGATAATCACATACGCTTCCGGTTTGCCGGCGGGCAACTTGTTCCGAGCTTTGCGGTGAGATTTTATTTTTTAATGCAACGCTTGCATTTGGTTCGCGCGTCGACATGGCCGGTTCGCTGCAGGGGATGGCGTAACAATTGCATTACATCGTTCCAAGAGCCTTTGAAGTATGTGCACATCCTTTGGTGCGGGCGGAGAGCCGTTTGCGTAGTCATTGTCGGGTTGTTTTGGCGTCATTGTTAGCTTCGTGTTGATGTTATGCAAAATTGTAGGACAATCCATGACGCATGAAAGCAAGACAGCAGAGAAAATGTAGCGAATATACTATAGTCATGGGTTTTATTTCTCTTATCGAGAGTATTATCCAAAGTGGATATCCCAAAAATGAAGATTAATGCTTTAAGCTGCTTAGCGACAAGTGTGTCTGTAGTTTATGAATCGTATCCTGAGTGAACCATTCAAAGCTACACAGCATTTAACAAACAATTTTTAATCTTCATTCGGTAAAGTGCATAAACTATTACGTATGTCATAATAAGGCTGAATAAATAAATGTTTTAGAAAAGATGTATTATGAATAAAATGATACACGTAAAAAAACTCTGTTAATACAGGCAGTCCCCGCGATACGCTATTATAGCTGATCGCTATAACCCGGAAAAAATCCGCGTATCTCCGATTTCCGTGTAAGTCGAATCTGTAAAGTCTGTGTAAGTCGGGAGTAAAATCCTTTATACTTCAAAGTTGCATAGGAGACTTCCTTCTCTGCACTTAATTTATTCAGCCAATCAGGCAACTTTTTGCAAAACTAAAATGATATAAAAAAATTGATAAAATAATAAGTGATAAAATAAGCTAAAAACAAATATTTTAAATGACAATTTAAATCTTTCGACCAATTTTTCACTTTTATGTTTAGATTTTGTGCTGTAAATTAACTCAGCAGCCAAATTTCCTAACAGAGGCGTATGTCCGAATCCGCGTATAAGAGGAACCGCGTATCTCGGAGACTGCCTGTACTTATATTTACACTGTAGAATGTAGAAAATCCACACACATTTATATTACGTCAAGTTTAACGACGAAAAGAGCTCTATAGAAATCAGTTAAAAAAAAAACAGACTAAACCATTGAAATTCGAACATTTGAACACTGTTACAACAAGGATTAAAATGTGAACAATTCATATGAAAAATATATAGCATATTACATTTTGCAAGGGTAATCATAACAGCTTCGAGCTTTGTTCACTATAAGCTGTTTGCGATTGCATGTTCAATTAGTAGCAAAAATGCAATTTATAACTCAATCAGCCATAACCGGTTACCTTTGTGTTTGTGCCGTCCCTTGCATTCCTAGAGGGGAATTGTGCTTTTTGTGTGGATCTTGCCACCATGATTATGCAAGGAATGCAATCGCAACGGAAAAATCCACCCATATCTTGCAACCCAAAAAAAAAAACCAACCCAAATCCGTCCGGTGGTAAACGATGAGGTACGGTACGGTGGGTGGTTTGTCTTTTCAGCAACCCCAACGTTTCACTCTCGCTTTTTCTCCTTCCCGCCCATCCCACCACAATCGTGGCAAGCCATCCGAACATTCAGGATGATAACTGATGGACGTGATTTTTATGTTTTTCCGCGTCAGTATGTTCATTTCGGTTTTGACTCCCGAATTCCGATAGCCCGTAGCCCGACCGCAGTGTGCCGACACGCAGGCTCATGCTTCCGTAACGTACGTGTAAGTGCTTTTTTGCTATCCGATTGGAATGCCAGCATCCGTGCAGGAAGAATCAACCAACATCAACGAATCGGCAAGGCGACGTACACGTACACCGTCGCTACGTTCGCTCCGGTGGCAGTCGATGCCGGAAGCGTAAATAGACACGTCAACAGGGTGGGAGGCAGACGGACGCTATGGAAGGCGGTGGGTGTCATTTGTTTGAAAAGTGTCGTTATGCTTCCGATCCTTGTCCTACGCTTCCCAATAATGAAGCCGTAAGGTGCGAGGGGGGTGGTATGACGGTATGCTAATAAAAAAATCATCAGCAGACGACGACAGCATGTGAGCTGTCAGACGTAGCCCAGGTTGCCTTTAGGCTGCAAAAGCAATGGCAACCAAACGGACCCATACTTAACAGCGGTAATGTGAGCAAAAAACAGCACCGAAATAAAGTTCCACAAGTGGAAAATCTCGTACCACCCGTACCGATCGTGTACGTGTGTGTGTGTGCGTGTGAGTGAACAATATTTTGTTAGCTTGGCATGAGCAACACCGACACGCGAGAGGCTGCAAGGTGGAACAACCAAAAAGTTAATATCAGCATTTTTGCGGTAGCAAAAGTGGGAAGAAATCATAGCTCCAAATGGCATAATATGTTTGTGTTGTTTTTGCTTATGTGGTTTACCTCAAGGGGTTTCGACCAACGTTTATTCCCTGACGAGCTGTTATGGCATTCCCAGCTGTGGAACGAGCTTAAAATCTTTAACACACCACACAGATCCTCATGAATGCCATGTGAATGCGCGATCGAGTCTGATACTTGTGAAGAATTGGAGGTAATGCGACCAAAAAAAGACAGCATCACTTTAGGTACTACTTACAGCACACACACATACACACACACAGTGTAAGAAGAAAATGTTGCCAACCCAAACGACACAATTATCCTTCCACCGTACGACCCACCCTGGCGTAAAGCGTGGCAGATTGAAGGGGTGGGCGAACAAACATCTTCAATACTTGCTGTACTTAACCGCCGACACCATTCTCAATTAGCTGCGAAAGTTAAAAGTCATAAGAAGTCATCAACACGAGGAACTGATCGACGACCGAAGGCGGAGGTAGCTAACGGATGAACAATTAAGGAAGCTGATTGCGCGGGTCGAGGGCACGGTATCTTCGCGCACAAAGCGTAAACTTCATTAAATTTTACGTATACCACACAACCAGTGGCAACCAGTGTGACCACTTTTCCTACAACGCTCCGCAAAACCAAAACGAATGCGGGGAAAAATAGGAAAGAAGTTGGAGTATGCTTTTTCCCGCCGGCCACACTGACCAGAGAAGGGTGAAGGCGGGCGATGGCAGATCGTAAGCCTTTCCATGAACGATAAAATTAGCTCCTTCGACGGTAATCTGGTGGTTTTTAGTGTCACATGCGATGCTTTTGCCGTCGTATGTGTGGGGGATAGTAAATTTTAACGACCGTTTTCTCCTGATGCATAGCACCGCGGAACAAAGCAGCGGCGATTCGACGTTCTCAATGAAGCTGATATAATATCAGAAGGAAGTAAATTGAGCTGCACGAACAATATGTGCGTTATGGGTTTTTTTTTTTTCAGCGTACGAAGAAGATTGATTCTCGTATCAGAATACACACGGTGTGCGCTTTATTAACGATAAAGTGTGGACTATGTGTGCATCATCATTATCATGATTTGGTACGATAATCGAAACGAGGAAAATTCAATTTATCCTACCGAAGATTTCGCTGCAAGAATATAGCTAATTTTGTCGACATAAGTACATTTTAATGGGGGACACTGGTATCGTTGTATAGCCCATCCATACTTTTATGGAAAATTCGGCAAACATAATGAAATTGAGCTGATTTCGTCGTTGATTGTGACGATATTTGGTTATAAATTTAGCAAAAATGTAATTTCGATTCATGGACACGATGTACGAACACGGTATAAGCTCGTTAATACTTTGGAAATGTTGCAATAGGGGTGTGTTAAGTGAAGATTAGTTAGATTTGATGTTGCCATGGTAACGATATGGTACTGAGAGGAGCTTAATATGCAATCACAAGCATTGATCGCAACGAGCTGGCTTACGTTTCACATATCAGCAGCAAAAATTCAATTTGCTAAACCCCTGCTGCTAATATTGCGTCGGTGCAGCCAAGTGAATATTTAAGAAAGCCACAGTAAAGCCGAAAGCTTCCGCTACACAAGTTGATTTTGCAATCCTTTAGCACAACAACAGTGCCTTTTCGAACATCACCAGCAATGAGATTAGTATGGGAAAGAATATTTCGGTAATGTGAACCATAAAGCGGCTCACACACCACACCGGACAGCCACACAATAAGTGGCCATAATATGCTGCGTGTGTGCGTTGATTTGGTTTGGCTATATTTTTGTTGCCCCACTGTTGGGTGCAAACACGTCAGCTACCAGGCGCTTCCGTGGACCGTTCGCAACACTGACGCGCCCAGATGCATAAGCACGTCTAATCAGGTCATAGTCACGCAGCCGGTTCGGGGTGGGTACACGCTTCTGCCAAAATGTGCACAATAAAATATGCCATTGAAGCGTGTACCCCGGATCCCGGCCACCAGCCTGGGTCGCCCTGGTTGTGCGCGAGGCGCGAGGATTATTTGCGGAATGATAAATAATGCCAGATAATAGCTATTGTTGTTAGCGATTTGACGGGCTTTCGGTGTTGTGTTTGGCTTTTCCGATCACGCTTCGCACTATTCGGGAACGTTGGACACGTGAATGTCGCATTCGAAACCCCATATCCCATACCATATCCCTACCCGGCACGGTTCGGTTTCGTTCTACTCGATGGAAAATGATACCATAGCGCCTAGCAATAATAGTGTTGGCAACAAAACATTTACTGGCACACGATTGTTGTGCTGCTGTGTGATTTTAGATCCTGTGGGTGGGTAACAGAACAGCGAATGTGTGTGTGTGTGTTTATTTGTTTGTTTGTTGTAATTCCCCCATGCTTCCTCTCGATCTAGGGTGGGTATCTGGCGCAAAGTACAATACCAGTTGTTGATCTGGTTTCCTTTATCCTTTCACTTTCTCACTCAAGGTAACACAATTATCAAACGACCACCTTCAATGTAGTGGTTAGGCTTCCAAAAGAGACGATGACGAGTACAATGATTGTAATTAATCAACTACCATTGCCGACTGTAACAACTCAAAGAGGCGTCCCCAACCGTGAGCGTGCGATTGTTTCAGGTTCAGCGCCAGCCGTGGCGTGGTTGTGACATTAGCAGTGTACAATATTGAATGTTACGAAACATTTGAAGTCCGCCATCGATTCGCTTTATACAGTGCGCACCAACTGTTGATAACTCACAGGAGACTAGTGTGTGATAGGCCAGTTCGTAATCAACTATTTGAAAATTATTGTACGGCGTACTAAATGCTTGAGAAAACTTACAGCGTGTGAACAAAACGGAAGCATCCACGAAAGCTGAACAAGCTGGTTGCTCTGTTGAAGACTTACTGACTCTTTTCGCTTACCGTTTAGCACGTTTCTATGTTTCCATCATCGTGTCAAACGCACCATGACTGTTAATGCAACAGTCATCGCGCAATGCAAATAATCGTTTCGTTTCTACACTCCCATTCATTATGCTACGACTAAACGGTCGTTTGTTTTGTTATGCGATGCAAAAACACTCTAGGGCCCCGTGCCGTGGACTGCTGCCATCGGCTGGTGACGAACGAAACACTCCATCAATTAGTCGCACAATTGAGTTTGCTAATTGTTTTAGTCCCCGTTTAGTATGCTTGCAGCATCGACGCCACCAATGCAGGCCAATATTGCGCTTTTCTTCCTTTTGCTTACGAGCTGCTAGCATAGGAAGGTAACCGACACATTATTAATCCTTTTTTTGTGTTTCATAATAATTCGTGTTGGGCTGTTTCAAAAACGTTCGAATTGCCATCGTTTATTCATGTTACGCAAATGCGCGATAAAACAACTTATCCCACCAAAAGACCAAATCTCCGAAGCTGCGTTAAATCAATTGTGGCTGCGTACGTTTCTCGTAACGCTGTAACGCTTGTAACGCTCGGCAGCCAAAAACACGGTTTAAAATGGTTGGTAATATCAGCACGAGAATGTTCAAAGATCTGATGTTTTATTTACCCTACAATTTATTAGATCAAACATTTAAAGTAAGCATTTTATTAATGCAGTCTAATTATCATACGACTAACTATTTGTATAAACCTTATCTGGACTATCGGACACAAGACTTTTTTCCTTTTTCTATTTTTTTTGTCCGATTATTTTCCCCCATTATTCCAATCTTCAGTAGTGAATCATATTTTATTAATTTATCTATTATTTACTTTTTTAGAGATAATAGAATATGCCACATTGTCAACGCCCACTAGTTGAGTTTCGCACAATTTTTAAAATGCTTTCGTCCTTGTAATTTGCCTTATCCCGTGCAAACTCGGTTATGCATTTCTTATTAATTGAATCGTATAACATTTACATAAAAAATCGATTGAAAATTTCGTTATAGGGCCAAAGTATTTATTTTTTTGTGTTGGAAGCATCATATACATCAGAAAACTTGGATCACTGTACTACCTATCTTGTATCTGTACTATCCTATTCGTATTCTATAACACATGCTAGTAGAAAATATTTCAATATATACGAGTTTTGTTTGAAAACATGACCACATAAAAATGTGGCAAATAATTGCTTTGTAGAAACTACATGATGAAATAAACATTTTACCTTAGTGGACAAGTTATGATCAGTTGATATCGCAACTTAATTGTTATTGGTTACTGAAGATTTTAATAATAAACGCTCAGAAATACTAACTATTGTAGGTTCTGACATGCCCTACTAGAAACGTCTGAGATCAGATCGGAACAAGCTGTTGATGAATGATAAAACTGATTGACACAAATATTTTTTATCCGCTGTTTTCCATCTTCCTTATAATCTCTAACATTAAAACATTACAACGTGTTTGCTCGTTGAGAGAGTACATAAATTAACAAACCATATCCTTGAACTCCCATCGGATTAATAATTGTGAATCGTTCAGAAATAGAAATATCAAGTCCGTTCCTGTTTTCACAATTATCAAGAAAGAGATTTCCCGTTGGATAATTTTAACTCATACCTTTTTTCTATGAATACTTAACAGAACGCATTACTGCAATACTTGTCGAAGAAGGTGGAGCCTTTTCAACATGAAACCTCAATGAAATGTATTAAAAAAAAAACATAAAATCTACATGACTATGAAATAATGACAAATATAAAATGCTTAAAGAAGTTATGACCAAATTCTACTCAATTAGATGCATCACAAATTCAACTGAGCTAACCTTGGTGTGGTATCGTCTCCCACTTTGGATTATGATTTTCATTATCATAATGGGAAGCTTTCGTTTCATTCTAATTTCGGTGAATTAACTACTCGCCACGACCGCAACGTCCTTCGTAGTAGCACGCGGGATTAGTGGGCAGCTATTTCTGGCAGGTGTCTGTACGGCTATCGATGAGTAAAGGGTAGAGTTGTGCCGGAACAAAAAAAAGACACGGACACAGAACAAGCACGGAAACAGAAAAGAGTAATATTGAGAGGATTATGCAACGGAGAAAATGAAAATAAAACATCGACTTGGTGTGGTCGGGCAATCGAAGATCTGCATACAAACAAGGACCAACCCAGTATCGATTGACCGACGTATGTGACGATAATCGATGCAGTAAAGCATATAGACTGGAGCGGAATCGAAAGTGAACATGTTTTTATAGGCAGTAAAAAAGTGATACTTTTAACATTTCATCGAGAAAGAATGTCGGCTGCTGGAGAAAAGATCTTTTTGTGTTAGTATGCATTAAGCAATGTAAAACTTCCTCGCATACTGTATAGGAAGGAAATGGTTCCATTTGAAGGTATACACGTTCAAGAATACGTAAAGACACAAAAAGTCCTCTTTGCCGGTTTTTCGTTGGAGCGCTGTCAATTAATCCGATTTGACAGTGGTAGTCACGTTTCGTCAAAAGCCCTTCGCAGTCCAGAAAATTAAAAACAAATTGAAAGAAGTTATTTAAATTTATTACTTTTTGAGCTGCTGAATAAGTTATTAAGTAGAATTAATAAAGATAAGTAATAAATAGTTTTTTTTATTTAATAAGGACGGCCAGACTGTATTGCTTATCCATAGTTTTCAATGTGCACTGAAAAACCCATAACTTCCCATAACAAATGAAACCCAGTTTGAAGATTAATTCTGAAAGGAAGCAATGTATGGGAACTGCCACAATTAAGTAAATCGTAAGGTAAAAGTTCTTCGTATCGTGTCAGTCCCGTGGCCTATTGATCAAAGATCGTTTATCTTCGTTCGACTTCCAAATGTAAAAGAACTTATTTTACTTCCTGGTCCCGACAGCTCGTGTGCAGGTAGCACGTGCTCCTACGTACTCCGTGTACACATACAGTACGCTCTACATCTCCCGTACTAATTTACGCTGGACGATCCTTTTCTTCGCTTTGTTCGCAATGAGTCAGATCGGATTAATTTTAATCGCCAATCATGACCAGTGAATGGTCGGCTTATCGTTGTTTTTGTAAGCTTACTTCAACTCATTCTCGGTCACCCGGTTACTGAGTCATGCTTCACTAGACCTTCCCTGGCCGGAAGTAGATACGTACAAGTGAGTTTCAAATGTCCTCATCAGACCAGTCACCGGCATGCGAAATAGCTCACAGCAAGTGACAGTTTTTATTATCTTCTTTATCTGGCTCACAATCGTAACATTGGGAGCTTGCTGTACGCATCAATGACACGAGGCTACTGGCCTGTTGTTCTCCGGTAGGTGGATGGTTAGTTGGCTGGACCAGGCAAAAAATGAAACCACTGTTATTGATTCTGGGGCCTGCTGCTGTAGGTGCTCGCTCAGCTGATAAGATAAAGATGAGTGGACCGAGATTTTTGCATTATAAATAGTCTAATTGCTACACGCCCTAGACACAACAAACCGTTACCACCAACTGAAGCACTGGTGCATCGAGTTTGTCTCGACTGTGAGCATTAGAAAAACTTTTCGACATTGCCCAATTTGGTGAATTAATTGTTCGTAATTGTGTTTGGGATACTACACCGACCCGTACATTGTCAACATGAAAGGATTCGCCGTAATTGCCGCGGTGGTACTGTTTGCCTGTCTTGTCACTAGCCAGAGCAACAACTATTACTGGGGCGTTCGAGATCCGCGTGACGTTCTGCTCAATCGCACGATTGCGGTCCGTTCCGGAACGATTCTGCAGGTGAAGTCGATTGATCTCGTGTATCCGTTAAAGGTGAGTGTTTTGACACGTGCGTTCTTGTTGCCACACGTGTGCTAATGTTTCGTTACTCGATGCGTTTCGTTCGACCACATTAGGGGCAGCTGGGACGTAACATTTCCGCCATTACCGTGCTTGACCAGTACATTAATGGAAATGGCGGGTACGCCAGCTTGTACGCTGGCGGCATCGGCTACAACTATACGACGGTGCACCTGAAATCGCAACGTGGCCATGGGTACAACTTTATTGTGGAAATTTACGGCCGATAGAATGGATGCCGTATCGTGTGGATGGCGCCAGATAACACGCAACCGCGCTCCGTGTGAGATGCATTAGCACAACATAATGATCAAATGTTGTTATCAGTTTTCGGTTCAGATTCGTACGATAGCTGGCTGACACGAAAAACCACGAATGGGCACCACATTTATCACGACCACAGATGGAAACGTTTCGAAGGCAAATGATGCTGTCAACAGGACTTAAATTTCAAACCGGCCTCACAAGTCAATGTAAAATTTGTTAATATGTAGCAGTAAACTTATGTTAATGCAACACAAAGTAATGGTCTGTTTGTTTCCAAATGGTCTCATAGTTGCAACATTAGCGATTCTGTGGAAAGAATTTATGAATGTAGTGCGGATGTTGCATTACTTTTATGGTTCGTTTTTCATTTATTCTTTAAAAATGCTAATGTCCATATCAGATGATCTTTGGAAAAGACTCTGTCACTAATTTGTCTCACTAATTTGGTGTTGCTTCTGGCTGCCAACTGATCATTGTACAAAAGAGATTCAATGCAATTCAATGAGAAAATTGATGTCTGCTAAGAACCGGTCGAAGCTGGAAATATCTTATATAGCCCCAGAATTCTAAAACACATTTGGATTACGGGCTTTGTTCGAGAGAAAACTTATATAACCTCTTGGATGTGGAAGAACAATGGATGAGCCACAATAATAACGGGTTCAGAAGCGTGACGAAGACCTGACGTAGCACGATTTAAATTCGCGAGGCTCCGGTAGGTTGATCTAATTGCATCAGACTACACAGTCCATGAGGCCATTTTAAGCACTCGAAATTGACAGAAAAAGGCAGAAGTAAATCTGACGAAGTGATGATGTTGCTTCGTCAACTGTGAGGCTGTCAAAAGAGCGACAGGGTAAACCGCTAAGCGGTTGTAGCCATTGAAAGTTGTTTTCAATCCCTTGGATTGCCAGTACGAGTACTGGATGAAGTACGAGTCCAATGAAATTCGCAAAATTCGTAACTGAAGTTTGAAGTGAAGAATCTATTGCGATGCACGATAGTGAACATTCAATTATATCATAGATGATTTGGAACCAAATGTCCTCCACTTCTGACTATTTGAACAGTAAAAAGCTTCTGCTAGCTCTACTGAGTAACTCTGTTCAGATGACTATTCCTCTCTAAAGTAAGATACATATCTTCAGGATGGTGGTCACATAAGGTCTTTCAAAAGTGTTTCCTGTCATTTGTTTCATTGCTATTCATTTGGTTACTATATATTCTACCTTCT
This sequence comes from Anopheles marshallii, assembly GCF_943734725.1. NCBI lineage: Eukaryota > Metazoa > Arthropoda > Insecta > Diptera > Culicidae > Anopheles > Anopheles marshallii. The sequence continues at coordinate 49,444,218 of NC_071326.1, read as the reverse complement.
ATTATATTTACCTTATATTGTCAGAAATCCTTTTCTTAAAGTTGCGATCTCTGTGTTGCGTTCTGTTTCGTTCGGCAGAAGATGCCGTTTTAAGATTTCCTTGAAGATGATTTCGTCAAGATATATTTGGCTATCTTTACTTGATTACTAGTCTAGCAACGCGATACATTTGCAATGTTAAAGATCTAGTTAAAGCTTTGAAGAAATTATAATACGTATCTATATGTCGCTAAAACTATATGTGCTAGGCTAATGCTCTAGAGTTCAATCTTCCACACGTAGATGCTTCTAAAGTGGCTACGTTTATAAATCGCCGCAAGCCAACTACATGCCCTGGCCCAGACGGTGTTCCGGCTATTGTCCTCGTTCGCTGCTGCAATGCTATCGCTCCAGTCTTAGCAAACATCTCAAATACTTCTCTTCGAACGGAGATATTTCCCAGCTGTTGGAAATCAGCGTTAATGGTTGAAAACCATAAAAAGGCGATCGTTCAAATGCTAAAAACTTCCGGGGTGTGACGTCCCTTTGCGCTATGTCGAAGGTGATTGAGCTCATGCTTTATCACTCATTACTGACTGCGGCAAAAAACTGCCTATGCTCCACACAACATGGATTTTTTCGAATCTGATTCGAATTCGTTAGTCTAGACTCTGGGTTCCAGGTCGATGCCATCCACACGGACCTGAAGGCTGCTTTCGATTCGGTGTCCCACCCTATTCTGGTGACTAAACTACAAAAGCTAGGCTTCTCCCACGGCATGGTCGAACGGGTGAAATCCTACACCTTAGGTCGATCTTATCACATGATGCTTGCGGATAGTATTTCGCGGACCTTCCCCAGTAATTCCGGAGTTCCGCATATAAATATTATAACTTGTATGAATTCGGTGTGTCTCTATCTGCGTTTGGTGAGCGTCTAGGTATACGTCCATCAGTGTCCCACTCGTCTCGTTAGGTCCGATGTAACTCTGTTAGATAATAAGACCCTATTTTGTATGTTTTCATTAAGACACGTATAATAATAATAATAATAAATATTAAAACTTCTTCTACCGCACTTTTCTATATTACTCCGAACGGTTTTGTCAGGTTCCTTTTCGCGGTGAGAATAAAAAAGGATGTTTTCATCGTTCACTTACAATCTTTCACATTGCTGGGAATTTACCGTGGCTTTTGTCACGAAGTCAAACATATACCGCTACGTTTAAAACATTACTAACGCATTTAGTTTCTTGCTCGTTATTTCATCTTATCTCGTTTAGCCGTGTGGTCGATTACATTTCCACTGCCCACGCATTTCTTCAGCAGTAGAATGCGCAGCTACACGTGGGTAATGGCGCTGATCGCGTACATGACGCTTTCCCTCTGTCTGTCGATCGGTTGGTCACTTCCGGCCAGCGTGAGTTCCAGTGGCTCGGGCGGTAACAGTAACGGGGGCAACGATCTCGACCTGGACGACCTAACCCGCGATCGTGTATCGGGACAGGGGGAAATATCAACGTCCCAGTTTCAGCACATGCTAGCCGTCCGATCGCCAAAGTACAACTTTGGGCTCGGTAAGCGGCGCTACATCATCGAGGACGTGCCCGGTGCAAAACGGTTACCCCATTATAACTTCGGTCTCGGAAAGCGCGGGAGGTAAGCATACATCCTGTTTGGTTCCTACCTTGCGCGCAAAAGCCTAATTTTCGAGCCTCTTCTGTGTCACGCTGCCGTGATTGCGCAGCCCTTTGGGAGGCAACGACTACGAGTACGATGGGTTGATGGGCAATCAGCTCGGATGGAACGATAACGACTACACCAATCTGATCACGAAGGATGGTCAGTTCGATTACGACGCAGAAAAGGACAAAGACGCTGCGAAACGATCTGCCTCTGGTAATGGTGCTGGTGGTAAGTGGAACCGTTCCGTGAGACCTATCCTGCATAGTATTGAGCAACCGTACTTTGATTCCCTGTTCACAGCCGCGTATCGCTATCATTTCGGCTTGGGCAAGAGACGCACCTACGACTTTGGTCTCGGTAAGCGTTACTTCGACGCGGAAGACTTCAACAAGCGACTGCCAAACCGGTACAACTTTGGCCTCGGCAAGCGCTAATTCAGAGTTTGCACCGTACACAGCGACCGAGAGTCCGGATCCGATTCCGTTTCCGTTGCGTAGCCAGTGCAGCACAAAAAAAGACAACCAAACCGTGTGCGAGTGTGATTGGAAATGAATGCCCCCGCTCCCATTAAGCTCCAGCACCCGGTGTACCAGCCAGACACGACCATGCCCCGAGTTCGGATAGTTCTTTGGCGCTTGCCAGGACTGACGCAGCGCTGTGTAAATTATATATAAAGAATAGCACATACCCACTCACACCACACTCTCACACATGGACTGGTTCATGTATCCCGTGGACATTACACTAACAGCGCCCCCAATAATGTAACGAGTCGCTAAACTTATCGAGATAAATGTAGCACGTAGTGGCATGACCAACATTACAGCGTTCTTCATGCAGGATGACTATAACTGACTAATGGAAAATACAAACAAACACTTCTACAATTATTTAGATTGTTTTACAACAATTTCAACACGTCAAGAGTCCAGAGAGGTTCAATGAGGAAAGGTAAAATGTTAGCGATTAAATACAAAAAAAAAAAAAAACAAGAAATGCAGTGTAAACCATGTATAATGATTCGGAAATAATAAAGATGATAAATATGAACTACAAACTACACCCAGACCCTTCAGACGCTCCCAACGCTTCCTTTTCGTATTCTGCTACTGTTTATTTTCTTCTGCAAGCAGCACCAACTGAATCCTTGACCATGATACTTGCACTCCTCCATACCCTACTCAACGGTTTCTTCGGCCAGCACGATATCAGCACACCTTGAAGTGTTGGCAGATGGACGCGAATATGTGTACAGTATACCCAGTGTTAAGCAAGGACTGATGCAAGTTATAGAACCTTCCTCAAAAAAGACACGTTTCAAAAGGCCGTTATCAACAAACGAAAATGCGTACATGCAGAAGACATTCTTTACTTTAGAGTTTCTTTTCTATAACACGACAAGATCATACAGAAACCCGTTTTTCTCCAGAACATTATGCAAAAAAACCTAAAATAAAACCTAGTAGTCAGAGATGCGCACGACCATGTTATGAACATGGTTATGGCAAGTTATGGCATGGCAAACACATACAAATTTCTGACTCAACCATAAAAAAAAAACTATGAAAAATTGTTAACCTGCAGTGCATACATTTTTGTGATAGATTTAAGCTTCACATCTCTCTGTACTTCTTCTCTTGTGCATGTGTTGCTGCGTGTAATAAAATTAAAAGAAAAAATAAACAAAACCATCAACTCGCTGTAAATATGCAAAACTTCTGTGACACTAATGGCGCAGAGTTGCCGTGTAAGGAATACTTAAACAAATGATTACTAAAACTTCACGCGATGGTAAATAAGCTACTAAACTGATATAGACAACCAATCAAATACTACCACTGTAATTGAACTTAGCTCATTGCTTATTTTTACATGAAAAGTATAGCATAGCAAATGCGCCATACAGTAGGCGGTTCCATGAAATTGCATGCAAACAACTCAAATGGGACTAAATGTGTGTTCAGTTACACTGCACCAGCGCATGAACGCTGTAAAATTAAAACCAATGAGATTATTTCCGTACCGATTTCATTTGCTATGAGCTCAATGAGAATACCTTTACTATATAAACAGCAACGACCACCGAACCTACACCACAGATCTCGGATACAAGCGGAATTGAGCTGGCTTAAACACGCGAACGTTTTCCAATTTTAGGCATTGTAAACCTCAACAGTGTCCCCGGGATGTATAATTTATCAAAAGCGGCAGCGGTATTCACCTACGCTGCATTGTACTTCCTTTTAGCAATAACGTGTCAAGATAAGCTCAAGATTTGGTGTCACATAGATCCTCGCTACTGTTTCGGGCTCGGAAAGTAATGGTTCCCAGTGCTATTGTATACGTTGCAAAGCATTCACCGGATGAGAAAAGTGGAATAAGATTATGTTTAATACATAAACTGTAATGAAAAGAAATTTCGGGTTTATCTTGTCTACGTTGAACATTCGCTCAAATGATGAAGTTGCTGTGTGATGACACTGGATTTGGGACTATCTTTTCTATCTTATTTGTATGCGGAAAACTAGGTAAGGTACTGCTCCGATTAGGATCTCCGGCAGGTTGAGTTCCACATGCAAACAAACAAAAGATGCTCTTCCATACCTCTAGCTGGTTAGCAACTTCTTGGTAGAGCCCTAGTACGGCATCCTTGGCAGGTTATCGAACTATCGTATCCTGTACAGAAGGAGTTCGCGGAGCCGATGGTATGCACAATTATTCCATAACAATACTCTTTCAGATTTTATTGCTTGGGTTATTATTTGAAGTTACGATCGAATCAAGGTAACAGTAACAAGGTAACACCACCTCGAGATCGACACCTTCAACTGTCACTTCGTTATTATTATCAACTAGCGTGGTGTCAGGTCGGCTGTTTGCTATCGTCTGTTGCGCTCCTATTTTGCTTCCCGTAACTGCTTGATCTTTTGTGTCGCTGTTGGTGGTAGTATTAGAGGTTAACATCGCACTAATAACGTTTCGATCATGATCATCACTAATGTACACTAACGTATAACTAATCCTTATCGTTAGGATGGTACTAATACTATCAGATGTGAGAGGTATATAAGGGGGACATAAAGAGAATAAAGAACATTCGAATAATACTAGAGGCGATTTTTCTATCGTTTATTTATAGAGGCTTGGAGTTTCTGAATATTTAAGATACTCAAAGCCTTTATAAATAAAAGATGAAAAAAATCGAATTCTACCAACGAATCGAAACTGATCTCCTACTACATTTCGGATATTCGGATCGAAAGAAATGTCCTAACCCTCAACACCCCATTCCGCGGAAAAACCTCCACAACTTATTTGGAAAAGAGCAACTAGCGGGAAGGGTATTGAATGGGGTCTGAACGGCTAGGAAGGATACTTATTACTCGCATGGTTTAGCAGCGCAAGGGTCCTACCATCGCAGGGCTAGCAAACCGGTCGACTGTTACCAACTCTGTCAAACCGTGTAACAGAGTACCTAAGTCCTTATTAGACCAGTATATTGCAACCAGTTAACTAGTTTCATATCAGTTTTTTTTATGCCAACACGACTTTGTACAAGGATGGCGGCGGCACCTCGTCAATGCCATACTGGTCTCAAAATAATTTTAAAGAATCACGATTACCTTTTTCGGACGTGTAATCAGGCAAATAGATATATTTCATCACGCTAGAAATGCTTTGCTGATACTAATGAACAAGTAACATTTATTCCAATATTTGATAAATTTTGCGATCCGTAGGCCTCGTCACTGTGTCAAAGTATTGAAATGTTGTCTGAAAAGTGACAAAGACTAAACCTCCGAATGCTATTTTCATCAGACAATACGTAGATAATGCGTCTTGCTGCAATTTGCCTAGGCTGTGCATAAAGCGTTCTCAATAGACAAGGTTTTGGGAAGTTTTTTACTATCTTTATCAAGCTTTACTACGACGGTACATATATAGATATACATTCAAATAACGCGCGCACAGCTTTAGCAAGGATAAATTCGTGAATGTCATTTTCAATTTTCAAGGGATTAAACACGTATAATTTATATTTCGAGTTAGTTATGAATGTGTGCTCTATAGCTTCAACATCTCACACTGCGTTCTAGTGCTAGATATGAGTTGCATTTTTGTATGTGCTTCATTTGATCTCGACTATTAATGGCGTTTGAAGAAGAATAGAGATGACACTGTTGGTTCGCTACAGTGCACCAACAAAGAGCAATCTGTGTAAGAGTATATATTCATATCGTATTCGTTTGTTGACTGCGTTATCGCATCCATTTTTCACCGATGCATACATTTTGCGCGACATTTTAGTCTTCAGATGAGCTGGAGCTTGATTCTAGGATAACCTCGAACGAGAACGGTTGGAACGCGTAACCAAGACCAGCGTAGAATTTACTCTGGAACTCCACCCTGAAATGTGCCATTAATTTATAAAGTCGTTATTGTATTAGTAGACCATTATTGATTGCGATATCATTAGATAGCATCACTTACCAGTGAAGACGAAGTGTATGCAAGAATGCAGAAAGACCTTCCATAAGCACCAATATTCCCACGGTCAACACAGCCCAGAAGGCAAATACTGCCCACAAAGCTATTCCACCGATCCAACCATCCTGCTTCAGACCATTTTGCAGCACCATGTTCCACAACACTTCCGCAAGCTCTGTTTTAAACCCACAAAATATTAGATGTCGCTTTGATTTAGTCAGGATTTTTCAATAGCTTGAAGCATGTTTAAAAGACGAGGTACTTACGTGCATGAGCCAACGACAATGCCCACAGACGAAGGTACGAGGCAGTATGTGACACAGATCCAAGTACATACTCAATAGTGTGGATACCTTGATGGATAAAAATTTCAGACATTTCCTCATTGTCGTGTCCATGGCCTGCACCACCCTGCTGCTGTGCTGGTGGCTGTTGTGCGCCCTGAGTCCCTGTTGCGTTATTGTGTTGATTTAACCCATCGGCATCACCGTTCTCATTGCTGTACGGTACAATTGGTTGATGCTATTGAGGTAAGAGAATCGAAAAACAAAATATGAAACATTGTAACGAAAGCGAGAATTTTGATTATAAGGCACATCAGTTCGGAAATACTTACCGCAGCTTCCTTACGGCCGCGCATGATCAGAATTGGCTTTGCGAGCAGCATCCATGGTACACAAAGTAGCGCCACGACGACAAGGAACTTTTGCAAACCTTGCTGGCCCGCGAACATGAACGGTGAGCAATCTCCATTATTTTCATCAGGCGCTTTGAACAGCACCATGTTGATAAATGTGATCAAGATCGACGGAGCACAACCGGCAGAATAGGCTACAATTTTAGAGCTGGCAGAGTATTTAACCCATTTGATGAACATTAACAGCGTCATGTAGAAAAACAAGAACACTAGGAATATGACCTGCGGGATAAACTCGCAGTAGATAGCCATCTTGTTCTTGAAGTAGCGATGATTGAAAAGGCCAACGAACACACCGAACAGCATGTGAATGACACCGAAAATAATCGATATCTTCATCTTGTACGCGTTCTGGAAAATGATCTTATTCAACGGAGCCACCTGCCAGACCGGATCAAGCCCAACAGGGTACGGCGTTTGGGCGTAATCCGCACCGGCCGGATCAAGTTGCAGTGCTTTGTTACTCATCACGGTCGAGGTGTTGTAGTTGATGGACCAAGCTGACCCGAACACGTTCAAAGACTTCGAGAAAATATCATTGTACACGAAGCCGGTGTACATCGAAAAGACGCCCATTAAGAAGATGATGTACCGACCACCGAAGAAAATGTTCCAAATTTCGTTGTCAGATTTCTTTGCCGCCAGTGGTTTCTCCTTCAGTACCATCCACAAACCGAAGAGAGCCATTATCGTTCCGTGGCCAAGATCGCCGAACATTACCGCGAACAAGAACGGAAAGGTAATGATGGTGTACGGTGCTGGGTTCATTTCGCGATAGCTCGCGACACCGTACGCATTGATTAGTGCCTGAAAAGCGTGCGTAAACTTATTCGTCCGGTTGTACGTCGGTGGATCCTCAAACGTTTCCATTCGATTCAAGATCGGCGGTACGGAAGAACCGGACCGCTCGGTGCCTCGCCGCAGTGCGATCTGGATCGTTTCAAAGTCCAACAGTGGGACCCAGCATTCTGCGATCAAACACTTCTGCGTCACGTCCAAATTAAACAAGTTCAACGTATGGTAGATGGCTTTGATCTTGCGCACCTTCACGAACCAGTTCTTCAGGTTCTTGGCCGCAGCCACCAACACTCGATGCCGATGGTCCTGCGTTTGTCCCAACACGGTGTGCAAATCCTCGATGCGTGTCATCACACCCATCGCCATCTCGCGGCGGTCAGTCGGGGCCTCTGGGCAGGGATAGAGCGTCGCGCGAAAACCTTCGCAGATCTTCTTCACGCGTGTCTTCAGCTGATCGCCTTGGAAGAAGATGATAAACACCGATTTGTACACCTTGTCTCCCTGCAGAGCAGATATGTGAACAGAGAAGATGATTTTTTTTCCTTTCTACGATCAACTACGCGCACGACAAAACGCTATTACTTACAGTCGATGGATCCTCCAAAGGGTCTTCGATCATTGCTTGGCGCAGGAACACATTACCACGGCAGGCACGCCAAAGCATACGTTCAAACGCTGGCAAACGTTCGCGCAAGATCACTCCGGCAACAAAGCTGCAGTCATTGTAATGTTGTTGTGGGCGTTTGGTTATTGTCCACAGAAAAAAACGATCGACATTCATACGATACAGACGAAAAAATACACAAATTATCGACAGTTCCGGGACGGATTTTTAAACAAGGATTAAATGGACCGTGGAACGCAAGGAAAGAGGTGAAGTAAGAGAGATAGAAACAGCCAGATACGAAATGGAGTTTAAGAGGCTAGACAGTGTGGCATAGTTCTTTTTGTTAAACACAGACAACCAATTCAAAAAATTGAAAATGTGCACACATCATTTCTTTCTGTTTGAAAGACCTGTAAGCTGTTTGGCTATAGGAACAAAAACAAAAAATTGTTTAACTAGCGGCATTTAGTACAGCTGCAACAACGTCATGAATGGTGAAAAAAAAATGCACAAATCATGTTTTGAAAACAGAAGAACGATATCAACGCATGATTAATATTAAGTTTCATAAGTTATTATTGGAAAAACACAGACAACGTTATACAACGTTATAAAAGTAAGTGTTTCACGACGAAGTGAATAAGACGTTCAAAAAATAAGCGAAATAAACAATAGACAAATACAATAATTGATAGAAAAAGCATCTGAATGTGGTATCACATTTTCAATTTTTCATTCTAGAAATATATTGTGTGTAATGATTTATGTAGTACTAAAATGAGTATGACCATTACAGTTGGATCATATTCCGCTACCTAACTCTAGAAATGCTATGGCTTTCGTTAATCAATTCATTAACGTAATGTAAGCAAGATTGTTTGTTAGTAAATTAGTAATTGAGACATTTCTAATCTCCCATACGAAATGTAACGTATTTAATTTCGATTTCCTACCATCCCTAGAGATTTATTGTTTGTTTGTTTGTTAAATAATCAAATTTTGGATGACATTTTACCAAATAATAATGCTTCTCAAATAGCACGCTCAAAACGAAGAACGTTGGAACAAACCTTAAAGTAGTAATGTATAATAACAATGATATCAATCAGAACGAAACCTTTGCGTTAAGCTACATGTAAAGATCACGACAGAAAACAAAAACAGCGAAAACCATTTTAACCCTACGTGAAGGTAGCTGGGATAGCATTTAGCTGCACAATTGAAATGCATTACAAAAAAGATATGTCAAACGGAAGGCGGTAAGCTATTACGCTAAATTTGATTATTTCTGTGTTTCACAGCACACAAACAACGATTCTAATAAGCCTGCTAAAACAAAACAAAATCAAATAAAATGATTTTTGTCATTTTTTGTCATGAGATTCGCAAAAAATGTATGTTAAGGCATTAAGCGGGCGATGTCATGACAAACGTATGTGTTTTACGCAATAGCAGTACGCATGATAAAGTTATGGGTGCATACATTGGCATTAAGCAGCTTGGACAGAATTACAGGTATGTACTACTTTAAATAGGAAAATACAAAGATCGTCGGCGCTTATCGCTACTACTGACCATGGAAGGTATTCTTCTGTGTCTTGTGATTTTTCCAGAAAACTGCAGTTAAAAATTAGTCACGTTAATATCATATAGGAAAAATAGGAAAAGATCAACATAATTAGAAGCATAATACGGAAGAGTGTGAATGCATAAGAAGAAATAAAGTATGTGTTAATTCCTCACAATTGAACAAAAATAAAACCGAAATATCACCAACACAAGAGGAAAAGAAGAAGAAAAATAGTAATATTACAACGCAAGAATGAAGAACTAACAAGAATGTCTAGAACATAGTCGTGGCAAATAGAACAGTGTTTTATGTAGCTATTATTGGTTAAGCAATTGCAATTAAAATGTAGTAAGAGCATCAAAATTGTTAATCTGTTAAAACGATATAGGTTAATGCTTTTAAAAACCAAACAAACCAAAGACTAAAAAAACCAGTTATACAAATAAATAAAAGAAAATTAAATTCACAAGACAATCAAATTCAAACCTACCCTAGCTGAACAGGACCCATTGCCTTGCCAGTGCGTGATTCGTCGGTGATCAACGCTCGGGTCATCGATTCGGTGGTATGCATGCCACCCTCTTGCTGTACACATTCAACAAATAGGTACGTGTGAGTGATAATTGTTTCTTTTGTTGGTTATAATATACTGCTGTTTAGTTATGGCTATCACTGTTTTTCATGTTCCATTGCATGATCTCTATGTATATATCTGAGTGATGATGTATGTTTAAAACAAAATTGGTAAAATAGAAAATCTAACGACAGAGAAACAGGCATTTTAATGTGATTATAATGAAGAAAGATGATAACGAATTTGGCATCCTGAACCTATTCTACCATAACAAACGGGATGATGCATATAAATGGTTTCACACGAAGACATTCTGTTCATCTAAGTAAGGATGTTCAAAACGGGATGAACGCAAAACGAACCTATCATTTACTAATGGTGAAGGAGGAAAAAAACGACCGTGGAATTTTGTATCAACTCTTTCCCCATTTAACTCTCTTGGGTGATAGAGCCAGAAAAAATACATACCATTATTTAAATAAAACGTTTTAATAACACTTATTAGTACTCGAGCTTTGCAACAATCCTGTTACACAATGTTAGCATCTTTAATAATACGAAGAGTTCTACGCATAAGAAAGAACAATAAATACACGGTTTTAAAGCGAATGATACACAAACTAACAGCTTACGTTCGTTGAAATACTAAAATACAATACCTTGCACGAAATCTTTTTTTGACAGCTGGGCAACATGTTCTAAAGGAAATTGTTCTATTTGAAAAGCAGCACTAGCAACGAAAAGCGCATCAAGCAAAGTTATTAAGAAACAAATATGGTCAACCATAATCATTTACGCAACAATTGAAACAAATGTGCAGTCATTTAAAACGTGTGCATATTTAGAAACTATTAGATAGATATTATCTACGATTAATCACTTTCGCTATCTAATTCTAAACATCAACCGTCGTTTTCAAAGGAGGGCGGAATGAAATTAAGAATTAACAAACTGATACATTGATTCACACAACGTGAAAATGTCAAATTCATGAAACATGCGGTTTTTTAATTCTCAAACGTAAGTACTCGACAGGGAAACTAATGACGTGTAATTTGGCACGAATTAATCACAATGCCTTGCCTTATATGACGATTGAAATTGGGGTTGAATTCGGGGAAACGTTCGTAACGTTTCTGCGCACAAAGTTCCGGATAGACACCACACACGCAGGGTATAAGACAAGAAAGCAAACCCAAAAAGACAGAGCCAGGCGTTGGGGGAAAAAGATAAAAAGATAAATAGAAGAGCTTTTAATACCGGGATACATCCTGGCAGCTTAAAGACAATCACATAACAGCACGAACGAGAGATGATTGGTGACGTGTGAACTGCTTAGAAGAACGTACGTGAGTTTTTATTTAGTGTGCATGTTGTGAATGTGTTACTTGCCCACGTCGTATGTCACTTTCAAAACTGTTTTGTTAGCATTACATAAATCAGTAACGTACAATATTTTCGAAATCCCTTTCTTACTACAAGAACTTCCACACAGTTAGCACAATAATGATAGATAGATTGAGAGTGAGGGAGATATATATGCATATAAATTACAGAGGAAAAGAACACGAAGAGATCTGTATGGAAAGTTTAACTAGCGCATCTTGTAGACAATGCATTTGGCACATGGGAAAGGAATGGCCAGACAAGAATGGTAACGGATTGCGCTATCGTGAAATTTACACTTGAAATTGCGGGAGATACGATAGTTACGGGAATGAATAGAAAGAGGATGATCGGAAGGAAACAGTACTTTAAATGTTTAACGAAAATTGTGTATATTTACCCTAGTTTTAGATTTTGTCCCTGTGCCCCGGCACCACCTGCTCGTATGCCCTCCTCACCAAGAAGATTAACCTGCTCCTCTTCCCTGTGCGAATCCGCCATCTGTTGATAGCGGTTTCTTGTCTTATTAGGTACATTTCCAGTATATACGGCCTGTTTTTTCGTTTTTCGATCGTTTCAATGCATGTTTGTGCGTGCGGTTTTTTATTTTATTGCATTGATTTTTTACGTATTTATGCAGTCACAACACAACCGAAATTATACGTACCCGACCAGCAACATAGCAACAACAACAAATTATATAGGAAAAGGCAGGGAAGGGACAAAATGTGTATAAAACCATTAATAAAGCGTTACAAAAAAATCTTCCCTCCAGAAGGGATTGTTTAAAAGCTGATTACAAGAATAGTGTTCGTAACTCCTTTCCTGGGAAAGGAATTAGACCGGGGCAGCAAGTTCATCGTCGTAACATATTTATTGTGATGTTAGTACATACGTCAAAGCTTTATAACCATCAATGACCATTACCATCAGGAGTGTGAGTGTTTAGATTGTTAGAAAACCCAAACCCAAAGGGACGATGTTAGTATGGTAATCAATCACAGTTGCTTGTAATCTGTAGAATGAACGCAATAGAAAAACGCACACGTGGATAAAGCAAAAATGTTACCACAATAGTTTCTAATTAACCAGCTCAACCTTACTAAAAGTTATATTATAGACCTTTGCATGATAATCATGCATTACGGGTAGTTTTACGTTTGACATTCATTGTCGAGAAAACTGTAAATGTTTAACGATATGTCCGTAACTTTGTTTGTTCTAACATAAGCTTTACAACAGAACTACTGCATCACTCACGACATAATCAATTTTTTTAAGGAATAGAAAACAATTGTATTGCTTAGTTGGAGAACATGACGCTTGGGACTTAATTGGCCCACTATAAACTAATAAAATTAATTAGTAAGGTCGTATTGTATTTTTTCTAGATGATCGAGATACAAAGAATTGAAAAGGTCTTTGATAGATTCATATAACGTGACTCTGTACAGGTTACAGTAAGTACAGACAAAGCAGATTGTTTAACTAAATCGTATCTAACTGATATATATCAAATAGATGTCAAAACCATATGCGAATGATATCTTTGCCGAATGTTTAGATGCTGAGGTACAATACAAATAATTAAGTATAATATTAAAAGCAACTGAAAGGAAAGATAGTTCATGTAATCATCGTATGCTTATGCGTCATACCAACCACCAGTAGCGTTCAGTTGTGTTGTTGCGAATGAGATCGTGATTTAAACAGTCCGATATTGATATGAATTTAGAAACGTTATTCCGATTTTCACGAAAAAACAGGCACAGTAGCATCTGCATTTAATAAATGTTAGTATATAAATGTAACTGAGCTAAAATACTTAAGCTATGAATAGAAATTCAATCATTAAATAAATGAGAACTTAAGGGTCAAAGAAAACAAAACAAATTCAAATGCGCACATTGCCGGCCTTGAGCTATGGTAGATAAGTTTGAAAATAAATAAAGCATGCAAATAACGTTGCAAAATTATTGTGGAATAGTGTTTTCCGAGACATTTGCAAATAGGTAGTAATGTTAAGATAAAGAGCGCATGCTCCTGTTTGCTCCAGCTAAATGGTATGTCATTGATTTTCGAGGAGGTGAAACTCCTCCCCCTTACAAACGTTACTTCTACTCGCACTGTGTCGTGTCTTTGCTTGGTTGAATATTTTTTTTTTAATTTCCCACTCAAACCCGTGATCTATTACATCTAAAGACGTTGCGTTTAAATAATGGTTGTACCTTTTTTCCTTTTTTGACCTAATCATATTGATCGCCTTTGTATGGTACAGTTAGGATGGAAATATACTTTTCGATGAACAATGAAAAATTAGCTTGTTATGTAACTAAAAAAACAATCAATGGAATTTGGAAAAACTTGTTAAACTTAAAATTGTGTATGGTAATGAACATCTCCTAAATTTTCGTTTTTCTTTGAAATGACTTTCAACTATGAGTTAATTTAATATAGCTTTTTCAAATAAATCATTAAACAGCATTTAGAAGCCAATTCGGGAAACAACAAAAAAAAACAATATATGTACAATGAAAGGAACATACGTACAGTGCAACATCTACAAATTATCATTGGTATGATGTACACAACCAAAATTCAAGTAACTCAAACCTAGCTATGAATGTCTGTGCCTTCTCTAGCAGTTTCACTTACCTCGTCAAAAAAGACCTGAGTCTTACGTAGGATGTGCTTCAGCTCCGTCAGCTCAAGATAGTTACGCTTCAGTGCCTCAGCGTTTTGATTCACCTCACGCAACTCATTCTCCAGCTTTTCGAACGTTGCCTCCAAATCAATCATTTCGCGTGGCTGAGGCGCTTCGGGGCTCTCGCCGGTGTCCAACATAGGAATGCCATCTTTTTTTATTTCCTTCTCCAGGTAGCGCAATTTACGCTCCATCTCATCACACCGACGAACCTCGTTGACAAACTTACGCTGGAACGCATTGACGTCAGGATTGAGCTGTGGGTAGAGTAAACATTTGAGAACGTCTTCTGGACTACAATCTGATCGCCAATTAGCCATTCTTACATCACGGAACTGAACCAATCCTAGCTCTCCCAATTCCGACACACAAGCGTAAGCGGCCTCACTCTGCAGAAACAGCTGGCAGAGGGACATCTCCTCACTACGAAACAGGGACCCCATTGTGCTGGATTCCAAGTTAGTGGTTGTTCCGGATCAAAAATAGCTGTCCCTGCGGCTGTAAATGAAATTTGAGATTATTATTACAGTTGTGACCGCGTTGGATTTGTTCACGCCAGCTGCTAAAACTAAAAAGCCAACCTTAAAGAGTCCAGTTAACTTTTCAACCGAAATTAACAAAAGTTATCAAATCGACTGTGCTTATCTTGTACACAGCCGAGGATTATACTAGCGAGCCCAACTGGATGGCGCTTTATCAAAAACGCAACACAAAAAATTAAGGCGCGCTGTCTTTATCGGTATAAACCGCCCCAAAATTAAAGTTTGAACGTTTTATCTAATAGAAAATCCCCCTTTATTCCTTCGCATTTTGTGAGGTCAGATTTAAGTGGATCTTCCAACATCACATGAGTAGGGCAAAGCGAACGTATAATCCTTAGCAATGTTTGGTAATACTAGCAGGCTAAGGGCCAAATTTGGATCGATTGACGACTTCGATGTTAAGCGTGACAACCTTCACTACTTTCTCCCACACGCGCACACTTCTTAATTAAACAACATCCCTCTACACTGCTCCTCAGCGACGGTGATGTTCAACAGTAGAAAAAGAAGGAAAACAATAAGAAAGCACTTTGATTGCGTCGCGACAAGTCAAAGTACACTGTTTTTTCCTCATGAAACACAAGCACAGCTTTAGCAGAACAACCGATAGCGAATAAATTACTCATCAAGCTGACTTGGTGGGCAAAAAATGTTGTCCACTGCGCCCCACGGCATAGGTGAGCTGGATTCACAAGAAAAGACCTATAATAAGGCTAGCAAACACACTCGATGCCATTTACCAGTATTACAATTTCACGGTACGTACGTGCACGGTTTGCTAATGATAGATTCAGGGCTGGAAACGAATAAATAATCGTAATTTTTAACTACACGAAAGCAGCAACTTACAACAAGACCTGTCGTATCGAAGGGTGTGTGTGGAATGCAACTTTGTTGCTAATGACAGCAGTTGTCAAATGAACCTCGATTTGCCCATGCAGCAGAAATGGTTTTGTCGACGAGCTTTAAAAATACCGTTGTTTTACTATTACTATTGCTCTGCATTGCAAATAAACTCAAATTGTACCAGTTAATTAAAGGTATGTTACCTATGCTAGGTAATGGTTTGTTCTTGGTTAAAGTAACTGAAATGAGTCATGTACTCAATTACAGTAAGGATGGAAAAACGATGATTAAAATTCTTTGATTCTTTCAACATGCGCAAAATAGACTCCATCTTTTTGTTGAAATTAATATTTATTTGTATGCCAACCACACATAATCCTGCTCTACAAACATAGTTTCTTATGTTTATTAGACTTATTGTAGCGTAAATAACTAAATAAATAAGACATAAAAAAACTTAAACCGTATTCTGTTAAAATGAGATCGTAGTTTACCACTATAATAAATAGAAGGACTCTAAGAAAAAGAGGACGAAATTTAGTATCGCGATGGTTTCAACCATAATGATTGGTTTCATATCAGATCGGATTTTGTTTTTGCGTAACGGCAGCAGATATCGATCGACCAATGACCTCCGATCGAAATGCTCGGTTCTTGGCCGGACTTTGATGTAATCCTGTAACAGGGTTGTGACGAACCAGCCCGTCAATTCCGGTTAAGGCAGGTAAGGCAAAGATGTGCTTGGTTGGCGAAGATGCCATGTACCTCGTGGTTGCCGACTTGACCACGTTCAGTTTGTTGTGATGTCGTTGTTCAATTTCCGCCAGCAATGTCGGTGCCACGTAGCTGTTTTGTACCAGGAACTTATAGTTCTTAGATAATGGTGGAATGCGGTTATGTGTTGCCGATGCCGATGCCGAGAGTATGGTCGTTTCGATTGTTTTAGAACATTTGTTCTGATGCTGCTGCTGTTGTGATGGTCGATGGGGCAAGGGGGCGAGTTTTCGTTGCAAATTTACGTTTCTGCTACGGCCTGCATTGTTGCTACCGTCAATGTTATTATGTGTGACTGATTGTGCACTGCAATTTCTACTCACGCCAGACAGAGCGTGATAGCTACCTGAACCGACACAGTGGTTCGATATTAGTAACCCGATCGAACCTACCGAGACGACTGGCACCTGTGGTACCATCAGACTGTTGAGAGGTTTTACTTTGATATATGGTCTGTCTATCCTATCTATGACTTCCGATACTGAACCAAGATCTGTCCCAGATCGTCGTCCTGCTTTCGTTTGAGCCGAAGCTTGATTGCTATGACGGTATAACTGCCCAGAGCTAATGCACAAACATTTTTCCAGCTCACAAGAAGTAAGTACACATTCCACATCCTTAGCGGGATGATTGCTAGGCCCGTCTCGCCCAGACCGAGAGGAACGCATCCGTCCTGGTAGGGGAGGATCCACCATCAATATTTCTTCATGAAACGGATCATTACCTTTCACATGCACAGACTCTTGGATGGTAATCGGTTTTCCCGTAACACGAAGGAATGGAAAAACGGATGTCCATTCTAGGATTTCTTCGCGGAGTTTCGCATCTACGGGAAGATCCTCCTCGCCATAGAACATCCTATCGATCCGTTCCCATTCGTTTTGGTTCTGCTTAATTGCATCCTCTGCCCACGGAATAGAACCGATGCTGCTGCGTCCTTGACTACTTGTTAGCGACTCCCGCGATAGCTCCGTCAATGTGTCCGATTCTTCGTCATCATCACTTATTACGGTTTGGTCGTACGATCTGCTGCGTTCATCACTATGTTTCCTACGGTACACTCCTCTGTTGTTTTGTGCCGACATGTTATTACAGACTTTATGAACGATGTTCTTATCGGTTCATTTTTCTTCCTATCGAAGTCCAGCACACTTTTCATCCATCAAAATTCATCTGTTATATCTGAGTAAAATGCGGCAATTCCTTCCGGTTTCATCCTTTCATGCATAGCCGACGGATGTTTATTTACACGGAAACACGTCTACTTCTTCTTCTTCTTCTTCTTCACCACGTAGGAATAGATTTCGCGAAAGAAATTCGACTAATTTTTACTTTGAAGCGCTTGGGTAATTGCCATCCACGGTTGGTTGTATCGTATCGGATACCACGTTATACAGTAGCAGAATGTTTACCAGGAACTAGAGAGGCACCGGAACAGAGATAATCCATCAAATTTTTGCCATTTCCAATGTATCACTTTGGAGCCTTGAAAAAATCAATACTAAAATTGAGAAATTCATATCAATTGTAGAAGTGGTGATACAACTAGAGTGTCTTATAACAACTACACTTGTTAATAATTGAAGCGAACAGTTACCAGAATGTTAATCATCGATAGAATTTAGCTAAATTTACACCGGAGTCAAAGGCAACACAGCAAAATGTGAATTGTTTTGAAAGGGTTTTTGTTTCTCGTCCTGTTGTTATTATTATCGAGCACTTGAATCGAGTCCTTTTGACGTCGGAAGTGCTCGATCTGTTCGAGTGCATGTGTTAGGATAATTTGGCCGAATAGAATGATTGCATATCCGACTGTGCGGTTCTTAATTATCGAAGCAGTCATTCGAGCAAATTTAAATGAAATATTTCAGTCATGAGCAGTTCTGAATTGAAATGTGGCCGAAGGAGTGTTTTACTTTTTCTTGACCACGAAGCAATGGTATCCTTTATGTTATGTATAATATCCACCAGCTGGTTAAACAATCTCAAATCTATACTGAATCCAACAGACAGAAACAGGCTTAAAGCTTAAGCTTTTTAACTTTTGGTATGATCTACCCCAATGTTAGGTGGCAGTAGCATGATGCCATAACGACGGCTACAAACACTAGCACAACAACTACAACACACGGCATCAGAGCCAACAGCAACACAGCGTCTTCGCAGGAAACCACCAGCGCATCAATAGCCATCCGAGCAGCAATTCCCTGAATTCAGTTCCGCGTCCTGCAAGGCGTCAGCAAGGCAAGCAGTTGCGCTGAAGACAACGCACGGGATTGCATTCAGGAATACAGCGCACCCACACACACGTTCCTGTGCAAAGCAGTTCTGCACACACATCAGCCAGTCTGCGATCAACTGCCCACGAGTAAGAACTGCTCTGCCGGATGCGATCAGTGCTGCTATGGATAGTGCTATGAATGGATATTAATCCATACCAATAACATATATGATAGGTTACAAAACCCCTAAACATACTTGGCTACAACATCATCTACTAGTAGAGCCTCTAGTTGTTCGTTGAACTGATCAATTAATAATTGATCAAAATACTGAGCTCATCGCGAGAGGACTGAGCAGATCTCCATCCTTATTTCGATAAGAGGTCACTTTAGGTCTGAAGTTGTTTCGGTGACCTGCTATCTCTTGGTAAAACTTTCTTCGGGGTTTGTAACGAACTCTGATTTCTTTAAGTTCCCCCCAAGTTCATCGCTCGGTATACGCAGTTCTTACGTTTGGACACCCGGCTACATTCTTCGTTGAATCAGCCTGATCTGGTGTTGCCTCGACTTGGTGGGATGGTCTCTTTGGCATAGTTGATAATATTCGTTTTTAACGCGTTCAACCTTTCGCTCGAAGTTGTGTGTTCATTTCACAGTAGTAGAGCCTCACCTATGGCGGTTGCGAATGGCTGTTGGACATTAATGTCCCCTAGTCCATGTTGAGTCGAACCCCCATTGGCGAAGGGGCGGACGATTCTGCAACATATCAGGCCAAAGCGACCAAATGGTGGTCGGAATCGATATTATCACTGCTATATGTTCTCACGTTTAGCAGGCCCGATTGTCTTAGGCGGTTTATAAACACGTCTAGTGGCTCCATCCAGGGATACCCACGTGGCTTTGTGGATATTCCGACGCGCAAATTCTGTACTTCCAGCAACCAGATTGCTTGCTGCTGCAAACTGAACCAATGACCAGAGACAAAAAGCAGATGATTCGATACGTTCACACCACCAAAATAATGCCTTGAGCCATCTACAATCAGTGATTTCAAAAATTAATTACTCCATCACTGTCTTGGCCTGCTGCTTTATAGTCTTACAAACCACTCACGATTGAGCGCAGTCATCTGCCAATCTGATATCCCGTTCCATTCCACGAAATCCAAGTCGTGTGGCTAAAAGGACTTTACGGACTCGGTTGTGCCTTTCTCATGACATGATCAACCCACGGGAGCCTGGTGGGGGTACGATTCGATGTACGGTAGTGAGTTCATCGTCATCCAACGTAGAGTTCGTCTTTGTAGCTGCTCCTCTCGAATGCGGCTAAGAGGATTTGGTCAGAGGATTTTGGACAAAGTCCATCTCTCAAAGGCGTAAATGAGTAGTGAAACTGGAATGGACAACGGATTTTACCCCGGGAGATCCTCAAAGCTAGTGCTAACGTTATAACTGTATTAATACTATTCCGCACGCGATACACCTCGAACACCTAATACGCTAATACAAACTCCATACAACATCAATTTCGGATCAATTCCTGTGCATACTTAAAAACGACCCACATTTAGTTATTATATTCATCAATTTGTTTTCTTTTTTGTTCTTGGTTTGGTTTTTCTTTGCATTGAATTTTATAATTAACAATAAGTTTAACGTTAACAACATTTTTCATCGCGTCCTGCATACGTCATTATATGGAAAAAACGACAACTAAACAGCGGGGGGGAGTTGATGGACGCAGCATATAAAAGTGAAAATGAAACACCGAGCAATCGTTCGTCTGCAATTGAACAAAAGCCATAAAGTACTGTGACTCTCCGCACGCACGCAATCTACTTAAGGAGGGGTTACGTTACAAAACGGTTTTAGCAAAACAAAAAAACCATACCCAACGATAGGAGATACAGTGGGGGAGTAACACGAGCAGCACTATGGCTTGTAGCGTCTAGTTCGCTTTATAAATCCGCGGCTTTGTTAAGTGCATAGTCTCGTGTCTGCCAGGCCATTTCGTTTTCGCTCGTGTACGGGTGTGTGCGTCTGCTGTGTTGCGTGTTCAAAGTCCTGGCCTGGTCTGACTGGTATGGCTGTTTGCGTTAGCTGATTTACTGTTTTTTTTTCTTTACTGTTTTCCTCTAGCCTTTGTTTTTGTCTTAAGCTGTTTGCTAACTGGCATGATGGCATATGTTACGTTATCGACGTGCTCCATCCGTTCCACGCCGTATGGCTACGTATGTGTGTTCGACTGTATGTATACCTCTCCAACCGATCATCATCCGATCAGCAAATAACCCGCAGGATGAAACTAAAGCCAACGTCTGTTTTCGCAAGCGTTCAGACCATTTCTATACAGATTTAACCAGCCCATCGCGCCTCGTCCTGTCCTTCACAGCACAGGTTCCGCTGGTTTTGGCCACGTTCCATGGTTCCTTTTGGTTTTGTTACTGGGATACCGCCCTTTCGCGCACTCTACACTCGGCTGCAGTGGTACACCCAACACGCACGGATAATTTTGTGAGAATTATTTTACGCCCTATGTACAATGTTTAGCATTTTCACGTACCTTACACACACTAAATTATTACGCTGGCTGAAGTAGTTATTTTTGTATTATTTTTTTTGTCAGTTTTATGAAAAATCTATAAAAAAAGGATTCTACCCTTGATCGATTTTCACATCCATACATGCATGCGCACACACAAATTTAAATTCAAATTTGCTCACCATTCTCTCATGTGCACTGTATGCGCGTGCGTGTGTCGCCCTGCCCAATACTGACTAGTGTGTTCGTACTCCCCTTTTTCTACATATTGTGTGATATTGTTGTTGTGTTTGTTGTCGCTGGGATGGTGGCGTTCATCACAATGACCGCTGCCATTCGTTCAGTTAACTTTATGCTTAATGCTCTGTTCCATCACTTTAGCGGTGCGCTATTGCATTTCGAAGTGATTGGTTGTTGCGGCATCACACATACACACACACACACACATATATATACTCTCATCCAACCAACTCAGTTCTCGCGGTATTTCCTTTTTTTTTTGGTACCATATGGAAACGATCGCGACGAAAACAATGGTTTGAAACTGATGTCTACTGTCCGAACAAAAAAAAAAATGGGCAGCCAAGTTGTTGTATCTTACATCTCAATACATTTAGAAAATATAACGACTATTTCGATTCAATGTAGCGTTTGTTATCATTCAATATGCTTGGTAGCTTTACTTACTTGATGGTTGTCTAATTATCGCGCTATAACTTGCATGCTGGCAGGGGATGAATTGTGTTTTGTTTCTTCTCTCTAATCCCTCCTCCCTTCCTTCCTTCCCACTATGGCGCACCATTTTAGCAGCATGTATATATGTATGAAATTAATTACACTAGTCTAGAAGTATAAATCTCTCGCCGCACTACACGCTCAATGCAACACGCTGCTACTGCTGCCCTGCTGTTGTACGTGTGTGTTTCACTGTCTAATTTATCCCGGTAGTAGTTTCTGCTAGAACCATCGGAACATGCCCAACATTTTGTTTGCTCTGTTTGTCCGCTTTGTTCCGTGTGGTTCGGTTTTTTTTTGCAATTGAGTTTCAATCGGTTTCGGCTACGTTCTATGTGGGGAGTGTTTTATTTGTCACGCAGTAGGATGCTTCACTTCGGCACTTTTGTCCATCATTTGCAACACAAAACAGACAGATGCCCAGTGCTTTACTTAAGTTCGTGAAGTCAGTGCATTTGAACACAGTATTTGTTTCATGTTGATCATTGCAGTACTACGCATTGCGTTACGCGGACGCCATTGCGAAAGTGTCCACTAAAAACAAAATACACTATTACTCGTGAATCAACGATGGAAGCGTTAACTCAAGTGGTAGACAGTACAAAAATGCATAACAGCTCAAATCATCGTTGATTCGGTTGGAATGAAAGAAGCTTCGTGCATTCGCTTCGTCCTACGATCTGAACAGGTTGCTACTCAACTTGACTATCCCGAGCTCATTCGATTCATTCGTTTGTTTGTTTGTTTGTTTGTTTGTTTTTGCGTTCGATTTCTTGTCTAAGGCGCTATCTAATTAGGTCAAATATGCATAGACATAGTGTAACAGCTGTGCGTGTGGATGAGTGATATAATGATGGGTTTTTATAATTTTTTTTTGTATTGGTTTCATTGTTCTCAATTTTTTGTATTTTTTTAATGGTATGATGGCTAATGGTATCATCATGCACGGCACAGCAAATGTGGCACTACATCATGCTTTCCCCTCTACGGGCGTCTCTTGCGTAAAGGACTTTTCATACTAAAAACTAGGAGTGAGAGACTGTGTACGTACGATTGGAAAGAGTGTCGGTGCGATAACGATTTGATATAGTAGTGTGTGTTTGTTGTTTACGATGTGAGCAAATGTTTCCATCCATTGCCACACATCAAAGTCCACTGCTAGGGGAGGGAGGGAGGGATAATTAATATGCCCTTGTTCCGGATACAATCTAAATATGTACTGTACCTCTGTATTCGCAATAGACATTGAAAGCGGTTTTAGTGAACTAGCGGTTTTTTGAAGGCCATCTTACGAGTAAGGCAGGAAAACGTTTCCCACACGAAAACATTCGGCATTCGGCTTCCGGCTTGCACACGGGTCAAGCCAAACACCAAAACTAGCATATTGAGTGATTTCATATTGAGCAGTGTAACGTTGGAGCCACCGAATGAGATCGGTGACGAAACAAAAGAGAATAGAGGAGATTAACCGAAACGGATAGCAAATAAATCATTTCCATTGACCGGACAAGTGCCTCCGACATCACCTAGCGAGTGGAGACATGGCTTCCTAGCGTAACAGCGTACAATTTTCGTAAAGTTAACAGTTGCACATGATTGACTAATCTTCACCTGGTTTCAGCAGTTGATGGTTCATAAGAACGAAAAAAGCTCGCTTATCAGTTCTATGTACACACAGAGTTCAAACATGCAAGTGCAGGAATGCAAATAGACAATTACCATACTCACTGAAATGGGAAAACGAACTCACGGATGGGAGTTTCCCGCCACAGATCGCTTCGCCCATAGTTGCGTGTTGCTGCGGCCGATTTCTAACAACTACCCTTTTTAATAGCCTATATAGTGGAACAACTCCAGCACGATTCCCTTTTTAACTTCTTTGTGTGCGTATGTTCGATTCAAAACCAGAACCAAACCTTCCACTGAGTGTTGATTGGTCTGGGGGGAGGGGGGGCGGAAGAGGGGGAATGGGAGAAGAAGAATGGGAAATCGAAGGAAGTGAGTTGAGAGGGGTATGGGGAGGGATCTATAATTTCCTTTTGTCGTTTCTCTTTCTTGCTGCAGAAACGAATCCTAAAATTAAATGCACACGCAACAAACAGTTATTAACCGATTTCTAAAGCACCCTGTGTAGCCTTATTATACATCAAGTCGTAACAATTTATGCCTTAACAATCAATGACAGAAAACCCACTAGGAAAGGCAGTAGTTAGCAATGATACTAAGAATGACAATAACGAAATCCACACTAATGTACATTGCTGGCAAAACACCGATACTAGCGAAGGAGTTCTAAAACAAATACGTCCCACCGTTAATGACGGACTCAAGTTATAAATTGGGGGCGATCGAGAGCAAACAGCTACAATGATTTCTTCGTGTGATCAACTATCTATCGTTTGTTACCTTATGCAAACCGCTCACTAGGAGACTTGTCTCTTGATTTTCCGGCCACGATTCAAGACTCGTTTTTCGTGTTGTTTTGTGTTCGTTCTTTTACGTTGGATATACGCATTTGGTAACATTAGCTCGTCGAATTGATTTCGTGTTGTTGATGGTTTTTTCACACACAGATGTGTTTTCTTGTTTGTGGATTTATGCACTGTTGTATACTTCGTTCGTTTGCATGTTTGTTTCGTTTGTAATGCACAAGATTTTTCGCTTTGTTACTGTTCGTTCTGCCACTGCTCATTAGGTTACACATGTTTTTTTGTTGTTGTATTGTTTTGATTATAAAATGATTGTGTCTTTCGATTGAATTCGCCTTAAATCAAGTTAGAGGTTCATCAATTTGCGCATTCCACTATTAAGTATCGACAGCGTGAGTAACTCCATCGGTTGCTTGCCGCCATTTGAACGATTCTTCTATAGTGTTGTTTTTTTTTGTTGCTTGTTTTATTTTATTTCGCTCCTTTTTTTGTTTGCTTTTCTGTATTAGTTCGTAGTTACATTTCCGTTTTTGGTATTTATCTATGTTTCGCTCACTTGAGTTTTTTTTTTGCTGGTTACAAAACAGGAGATGTTTATTTTCAACGGGCACCGTAATTATCTAGAATCGATTAAACTTGTGTTTTGTTTAAACATTATGTCGCGTTTTAAGGGATGAATTGTGGAAAAGCATTATCACTAGCACTAGCATTATTTTGTGTACGATCTCGCATTCTCGATTTCTATTCTTTGTACATGGCGTTTTATATAGCTTTTTGTTTGATTTCACATTTCCTGCTACCCAATCCAGCGGCCAATCGAAAATGGCAGTCTGTTTGAGTGTGTTGTGTGCAGCAACCCTGTGATGGTACCCCGATTTGAATTTGAAATTTCGCCTTTCGGTTTTGTTTGGTGACTCCTCCTTACACACCCTTATTGCAATTTAACCAAACTTTGTGAAAATCAGAAGGAAATAATAAGGAAACAAACAAAAAAAAAAGCAGAAAGTGATAAAACAAGCGAGGGTTTATACAAATAAACATATACACTACGAACAATTGATTTATTGATAACTATTGGTTGATAGCATAACTAAACAGACGAGGGCAACAGATCAATACACACAAATAATTCACATAAAATCATCAAGATAGTAACATGTTGAACTCAAACTTAACAACAACTAGTATAACTATTATCTACCATAGCCAGAACTGAAGGATGAAATTAAATACATCAAACGACGGTGCGTCGATAGTGTTGAGCCTACTCACGGAGGATTAGAAACGATAATCAAAGACAAGGAAAGGAAGGAAACATAAACACTTGTTACGGAATGGTGTAGGAAGCAAGTGGAGCTCTTCCTCGATTTTGGCATTGAAATTTCATTCCATATGAACAGCCCTTCTGCATGCATGCACCTGCACGGTTGTAGCGTAGGTTTTTGTAACTTTGGTGGACTATGCATCAGTGCAGTTAGGTTATGGTAAACCAACATGGTTTGCACTAGCATTTGTATTATAAGAAGTAATAGATCGATAGTGTTTCTATTTTTTTCGCGTGGCAGATCAAGCCATCATCTAGCGCTACCTCCGTGCAGTGCGAATGAATTAAACTGGCTGTGGGATGGTTTTACATACTAGATGGCGCTCTATATCACGTGTTACAATAGATAGTGTTTTAGTAGCACTGGTGTTTATATTTATTTTACTTGAATTAACGCG
Source organism: Anopheles marshallii (assembly GCF_943734725.1). Classification (NCBI taxonomy): domain Eukaryota; kingdom Metazoa; phylum Arthropoda; class Insecta; order Diptera; family Culicidae; genus Anopheles; species Anopheles marshallii. The sequence continues at coordinate 49,417,919 of NC_071326.1, read as the reverse complement.
AGCTCAGTATCCAAGCGCGAAAATCAACTTCGAAATACCGCACGACTGGAAAGTTAAAACACACAATTAGTGTATGTTCGTCGTTATGGAACGCGACGGTGCGCGGAAAATATAGACGAGTTTTCGGAAAAATCGCTTGATATAGAGCGCAATCTGGTATATAAAATCAGTTTCTTTTGTTCATATGTATGAGTAGGGTCCATCGGTAAGGGCGCTACACAGTAATAGTCAAGAATTGTCGTCCTTGTTTGAACCGCCGCCACCAACACCCGCAGCTTGACTGTTTTGATTTCGACCACCTGCAGAGGGTCCGCGTACCGTCGCCGGTTTATACTCCAGCCCCGGGTCGAACTGCATCAGCACAAACACCTGTGCGGGACGACAAAAGCGTTTGTGAGTTTAATGAAGGTTCGTCGCCAGGTGTGTTATGCAGTTCAGGTCTGTAGCCGCTTTATCCTTACCTGATCGGTTGGCAGTAAGGAAAAGTCGTCCGGTGGATTGGTGATAACGTAGCGTTTGCTACTTGCGTCACAGCTCGAACTGGTATCACGGAATCGGTACAAACCGATACAGAGCATGCCGTACGACTTGAGAGCCGCCACGAACAAATCGCCGTACTTGCCGGCCTCACCGAACTGGGCCAACGGCCCATCGTACAACGATATCTGCCCAACGCGACATCTGTACACGGTTGGATGGAAGATACAGTTATGCCACCGTTAACGAGCCTAACACCACGAAGTGTACTTACCTGTCGCGATTACTCAAGCTTTCGGGTGTGCTATAGCCACCACGAAGTCCAGCACCTTCGGCCAAGATTAATTCTAGTTCCGGTGTAGCTCCACCCGTGATTAACGAACGAATTAGAGTTAAGGCGTTTTGATTGAAGTATGTCTGCAAGTAAATTAAGGAAGTGAAAAATGCTTACAAAAACCATGCCTAACGTAGCCTGTTGGAAATCGTATACGTACCGTAGACATCAGTGAGTCCAGCACACTCACAGCGAACGCTGTACCGCAAGCGAACGGTTGCGTCAGATACAGCTCAGTGTCCGGATCGTCGTCATCATCTTGATCCAAAAACTGTACATTGCTATCATTAACTAACTCTGCAAAGACAATCGGATGGCACCCAGAGCGGGTCAGGTGTCAGGAATGGCGTCACTGCTATGGGAGCAAAGCTCATTTACCTGTTATCATGGGCACGTTGGCACCATACACTGAACCACGACGCTGCAGAACTATTGGACTACCTACAGGAGTTAAATTGTCTTGCTCGGAGCCTCGCTGGCTGAGCACGCCTATCGTGTCGTCGAATGTCATGGCCTTAATGTTCAGCGATGCCAGGATGGCTTCCTTGTCGGCTAGCGTTGGGTCATCGTTGCTAGGAACTTTCGCTGACAAAATGCAGCACATATCACATAGGTTGACGTTGACGGCACGGAGATCTGCTCTACTTAGAGGTGAACCCTGATGTAAAGTGGAATGATCAAAGAGTGTTGCTCGATCATTTATATCTTCAAAAGGCACACATAGTCGCTTTGCTGTAACCATTAGCACTTACGTTAAGAACGGAGATTTTGGGAAGATTCTGCAGCATCTTCCATTCTCGTCGGATGTATTCGACCGATCCTACGATTACAACATGTTTCAGTTCGTGATAGTGAAAGTTGGACGCACGCAATGGCATGACCAAGTTTCGCAATCCTATCAGTGGGGAGTCCGGATCGGCAAACAGACACACCACCACATGCCCGTTCAGTACGGTCATGGCCGCTTGGTTTCGATCCTAGAAGCATACGGTACGCAACGGTCAACGCTCATCCAGCCTGCATTTGCCAGCATTCTAGCAACCAAGCACTTACCAGTATACACTCCTCGAGGCTTTTCGCCGGGCTCCAGTGGAACATGCCCGTTGAATCGTACTTCATTTCCGTTTTTTCGAAATCGAAATCCTTCGACTGATCGTCAGCAATGCCCGCTTGCAGTGTGACACCGTTTTGACTCTGCGCCCCCGATCCGCTGCCGCGACTTGTTGGCCTGTGTGGGTTTGCAAAATGGTAGAATTGTACTACATTACCGCCACATGGCCATACCATATCCCGTTTGGCTAAACTGCTAAAGCGAACAACTATCAAATAAGCATTCAGATACGGTAACGAAACCAAAGTATTTCAAACCATACTGAGCAACGAAATGATTAACAGGGCAACAAGGGTTCGACTTTTATCCATTCAACTCAAAGGCTATGGTGGGAGGGGGATGTAAATAAACCAAAACAACACAACAGAAAAAGAAATGAAAAATATGCAACTTCTGTCTATGTATGTAAAGAAAAACGGTCAAATTCAATTACTCAGGCAAAACGAAACGAAATCAGCTATCTTTAGTGTGTGGAAGAACAGGTACAACAGTACAGTATGGCATTTGCACAAACAACAGAAGTGGTGAGCGAGATTCTTGGAAGGATACAAACGTCTGCATAAAAACGAAACTAAAAGGGGGATGAGTGGGGCAGTGTGTAAAATCTACTACGAATTTGAGCAAAATCAAACCAAACCAACCAAAACAAAAAGAGAGATACAGCGCAGGATTCTATCATTTGTGGTAGAATGAACAATCAAAATCATATGTAGCTAGAAAACTGGGTAAAAAAGTGTGTGCATACATTAGCTTCTTCACTTCATAAGCGAGTTGATAGCCAGCGTACGGGCTTGGTTCGGTTTCGGGAGGCCTGTAAAAAATACCAGTATCAGTGTGTGAGATGTTTCGCTTCACTGGTGGAGATAGTGAAATTTCCGTAGTCATAGAAATTGAGTGCAACTTCTACTACAAGAACCACATTTAAACTATCTCCTGTTAAGGATGTTTCTTTGCGATTCGTTAACAAAGGAAATTCTCTTTGGTCAGTAAATGTAGTTGATCGAAACAAAACTATGTTTACACCTGTAAACATGTACAATACACGTTGTACTTACGCACCTGTTATAAGTCGACGGTGATATTAAGTTATCCGGTGGTTGTCTATTTACATTGGGCTTTACTTTGTTAACTTGTTTCGTCGAGTTCAGCATCTGATTGGAGCCGGTCATGGAGACATTGCTTCTTCGGTTTCGATTGATCACTAAATTGGAACGACAGGTAAACGGGTTGGTACACAAGCATTAGAGCATATCTGTTCATATGTAACGGTCGGTGAGATGAGTTTTACGGTAGAAAACGGAACAAACAGGTGTGTAACATCAGAAACATCGAACGATAGTACACGGTTCATAGTATGACGTCATGACATGTATCTATTGCACAACACTGAAAGAGTACTGGGAAAATTATATTTACGTACAGCAGATAAAGGTAAATGGGTGGTAAATACCAATAAACTTGAAGAGCAAATCGTTTATAGGTACACAAAATAGGATAGGACACAGAAAGGAAAAGTACACAGTGAAGAGATAGAGAAACAGAAGCGTTGGTTTGATTAGCATTATTTACACTTGAAACAGAAAATGCTGCAATAGAGAGGTACAACAGTAAGGTACGTAAGGAAGAGACACATCATAAACATAAAGGAAAAGAAACGTCGCATAACAACAGGTTGGTCGACTGCCTGCGAACAGTCCGACACAAAGTCCGTAAAAGAAAGGCAAGTAAACAAGAGACAGAGCGAAAGTTACATTTACGTAAATAGAGCGATGAAGAATAAAACAAACGGTAATATAATTATATCCGCAACAAAAAGGAGAAATTCATTCATAAGACACTCACAATTTATATCCTCTCGATCCCGAGTAATATCGCCTGGGTGTGCGGACAATGGTTTCGATTCGGTCCAGGTATTGCCCGTCACGGGTTTCGATTTTTTGTTCGTTTTGTTTGGAATATGTGTGCGGCATGAATGAGATGTGTTTGAAAGGATGATTTTTACACACGATTGTTGAATGGTTCAGTGGGCGAACGGTTTCAATGAATGCAGTTGCATCACCCAGATGCCAGGTGATGTGTTTGTTGTGAGGTGCACATGTGTTTGTTTATGTTTTTTTTTATAGGGGAAAAAGGAAAGGTTAGAAAAAGAACAACGGAATGCACATTAGTCCATGATGTTTTGTCGGTTGGCCACCGCATGATTTGCTAAAGATATAGGTAATATAATTATATCTTCTGTCGTCGATACATTATACGTGGAGCATATAATGTTTCGTACGACTGATGATAGTATTGCGACACTAACATAGCAATAAATTATACTAATTAAACACAAAAGCCATCAAAAGCAAACTTGTTGAAGCGTTAGAGGATCAAATGGAGAAAAGAAAAATCTACAGAAACGCGCAATACCAAAAGTCGTTCAGAAATAATGGATAGGCTGGTACATGCAATGCAACCGTCCAATGCATCTCTACACCATCGTATGTATCTCTCTTAGACAGAGTGTAAGCCAACTATCTATTTTACTTAGTTAAAGTCAACAATCAAAGGGCTTTTTTTTTCGTAAACCACGAAACCTGACGGAAGAACAAAAAGCGCCAAACTAGACGCACAACAAATTAAATTGAAGGAAACACACTTTTGCCTTACAATTCTTGATCACTCTGCTGGTAATTGTTACTAGAGTAGTAACACTAATTGAGATCGTCTATTGACATTAGTACAGGGAGAAGTACACATACATGAAATTAAAAACGAGCACAACAAAATATGTTCATAACTAAAAATAACTTCCGTACGTATTCTGTCATTATGTTAATTCTTTTCTTTCTTTCCGACCGTTGGCTTCTGCCCGAAAAACCGGATCCTGTTCGAACGACTTGTGTTATGTGGTACAGTGGCGATTTTAGTTCATTCTATGTACCTGTCGTGATGGTTGAACGTTTGTTGGTTAAATCTTACACTACTCTGATATACTTTAATTGTTTTCAGCTGTTGAGTTCGTTATACTCTATCGAACAGATACAATATGGCGATACTTGAGCGGAAGGAGGCGTTAGTTCGAAAATGGAACGTTACTCTTCAGATTTAGGCAAATAAACATAGAAGTAAACTGGAATCAATATAAACATCTATCCTTCATTTAAAGTTACATTAAAAGGCTAACGAAAAAAACAAATGTTTTAGGTAAAATACACCATAAAACAGCACGCTTGTATTTCTGGTATAAAGAGGGGAACTTCGGATGCGATGGAAAACAAAACAGGAAAATTGAAACAATAAATCAACACGCGTAACAGCCAAAACGAAAACGTTCTTCAAAGAAAGAAAATTATGTCATCTTGACGCACATAATGCTAAAACGGAACGTGTGCTGCAGGGCCGTGGCGTGAGACAAAAGTAAAACGAAACGCAAAACGATAAAGGTTTGACGTATATAGAACGTTGCAAACAAGCAGGATGGAATCGACAAGAAAGATCATTTTTACCCGATGAAATTCCACGAACATGCACCCGCTTCGGAAGTTCCGGTGGGGTGAACGTGGGCGCAGGATGATGCCCGTCGTCTGCAAAAGTCATACAAACAAGAGCTCTAAAGTTTGTTCGCCTAGTGTCACGCTTTTCATGGCGTGGCGCATTGACAACAGAAGCCGAAAAAGGAATAAAAATCAAAACTCGAACGTAGAGGGAACTATCAAAAAGTTGCTAATTGAAAAATTGATTTTTACTGTTGTGGAAAAATATAAATATACCTAGATGAACGCAACATTTGGCTATTGTTGAAGAGATAATTTAAACAAAAATAGGTGTATTTGTGTGCCAAGAGACAAAACGGTAGTAAAACGCAGTAAATGCAAAATAGTTAATATTAGTTACTAGCTTAGCAAATTGAAAATGCACGAAAATTGTAGCTTAGCATCAAAAAGCGAACTCCAAGGATCGGATTCTCCATGCCGATGCAAAACTAGACATGAAGCAAACATGAAACAAAACGTGTGCGGTTTTTGTGTTGTTATTTGCTTTATATCTTCTCAACCATAGAGGTCATAACAAAATCAAAATTAAACTTTGCGTGTTTCTCTCAATAGCAGCAGAAGCAATTTGAGATTGTATTTCTTTTCTATCATACTAGCGAGCGTGTAATGCATTGATAACTGAATCGATTGATTATAACATACACAGCGGAACGAAAAAAGAGAAAAGCAAGAAAAGCACTCAGAGCAGTTTTGGAAAGCATGACCTTACGTTTGCTATGCACGAATTTCGATACAAAATGTTAAACAGGCAGAGCGAGAAGCATGGAATGTAGACAATATCAATGTATATATATACACATACACAATACAGACAAAATACAGAAGATGAAAGGTACACAATGATCAAAGCGAAACGAACAGCGGGCAACCTAGAGACGATGCAGTGATCAGTTTAGTAAGATTATTATTATGCGTGAGTGGTTTTGCTCTCGGTAGTGATGTAAATGGGTCAATGTTTCGTTACTTCGCGAATCTCAAAGAAACAGAACGTGTGCTATTATTCCGTTAGCTAACCGCAAACTGCGCATCTGCTGTACGTGATAACTATCTGCCAGTGTACGAATGAGCAACTACTTTCTACGGCTAAATGTGAATACCTTCTACTTGGTGTGTGTTGGTGAGTGTTTTACTCTACTTAAGCTTTTGTGATTTTTGATTTTGGTTTTTTATTATTACTTTGAAACTAGTTTATGCATATAGAAATATTTCAATCACGTGGTAGTGTAATGCTTGATTTGGTCCACAGGCTTTGTCCTAGTGGGGTACTGGATGAACCCCAAATAATAATCACGGTTCAGCGATGTGAGTTGTCCCAGGAGGAGAATGTTTGCGGCATAGCGTAATTTAAAAATTACTATCTCTCTCCTCTCTCGCACCGACCCCACTCCTCACCCTCTCCTTTGGTGGTACTAACGATGCAAAACGTTACCAATTTAACTGGTGATTGATGCTCAGCACACATCTAGTTTTGCGCGCGGGAAGCATTCGGCATAGCTAGGGTAAGGTGCAATAAAGCCTTTTCTTTTAGTATGGTACATCTCAATTACACAAAAAAAAAACGTTGCACCGTTCGGAAGATGCAAAAACAGAATCTTCGCCCCGTTCGTGCATACATGGAACACGTAAAAAATACGTTCTTTTGTTTTGTTGTCACAATGATTCTTCATACTATACACTACTATATGGGGTACAATACTAGGATGAAAACTTACGTGTTGGATGCAAGAAATCGTCGGCTACAGATCGATAAATAAGTGTGTGGTTGTTGTTTGGTTTTGGTTTTGGTTTGTATGGTAGCATATTTTACAAACGTTTCGATTATGGTTTAAATCAACCATGTTTTGTTTTCGTTGGCCCCAAGATTCGTTTTTCGTTGTTCATTGCGCAACACGAGATTAGAAATTTGGTTGCAGGAAAAAGAAAGAGCGATCATAATCAGTTAACAACAGATAGCAGAATCATGGGTAAATTAAATGCAATTGTGCAAACTCCTCGTGAACTCCACGGAATGGATTGGTGATATGAGAAGTTGTTGGGGCGGGATGAAGACAAATCTATTCAACTGTAGAAGCTTCAACCGAATTATCGTTTAACCCGTCCGTATCATTGATTTTGAGTATCGTTTTGGGGTGGGTTTGAATGTTTTTTTTTCAATCGAATTACATTTCATTCATGTGTTTCACATTAGCCAATTCCATTAGTAAGCCCAGTCAAGTTATTGGGGTACTTTTTGGGTGGTACTTTTGACAACATACTCTACAGAAGATTACGATTTGACACTCGTGAGGACATAAAGAATGAAAAACAAAACAAAAAAAAACTGTTGTTAAGAACGGAAAATATGTTGAGATTACGACAAGAATCACAAACATATAGGAAATAAAAGCGACACGTAATACAGTTTTTGAACGGCCCATTGTTAGTTTTGGAGCAGACAGACGAGCTGCTGCTGAGCACTCGTACGATGAACAGATGAAATTTCAAACACTAGCAGCAGTTTTTAGTCCACAGTATGAAACAGAACAGAGCTTAAATGGGGCACCGATTAGCAAAACCGTTCGGACCAGAACGAAACTATTGAACATTTCCTTCCCGTTTGTTTCGTGCTGCTGCCGAACGTTTACATCACGGGCACGGCTCGAATGCTTCGAAAATGTTCCTCACGATCATTTACGACTACACGCAATACAATAAACATCTATCTCATGTTGCTCGACCATGGCTTACACAAAAAGATTAACACTGAACTTGCTATCGGAGGAACATGTTCGAGCAGATTGTCATAAAAAGGATCAAGTTATGGGTGACTCAATAAAGTAAAACTGTTAGGACATATATATTTCCTCTCGTTTTCTTTTATTCTACGGCACGTAGAAACATAAAAAAAGAAAATGAAACAAACGTTCGACTGGTCTGGATTCTGATACAACAATAAAGAATCTGCTCTAATCGTTTATATAATAATCAACCATCTAATAGGACACGGAAACATACACTGACACATGAGTTGGGATTGGTCGGTTAAGGGTGATTGGGTTGTAATTTAATTTTAAAATTATCTGACAACTATCGCGTGAATCGGACCCTTGAATGGGAGCGGGAAAACATTGAATAAACGACAAATAACACGACAGAGCTATGTGGTAAAGGGGGGCGGGGGAGGGTTTGGTCGATCATCATACACAGCCACCGGATACGGGGTTCGGTCGCGCTATTCTAGGGAATATTCCGTTCAAAACCAGAAAACAAAAGAGATAACAAAACATACAATATACATCATAATAGCATCGACTGATAAATAAGTTACCTAACATTTGATTTTTTGTTTACAATCATACGTACTTGCACGTCCAACAATCTGAATCGCTCGGACGCCTTTTCTGAACGTTGCCACTATATTGCGTGCAGTATGGCATTTGGGAAAGATAAACGTTACATACGGTATAAAGCGATCCGTCACCGAAAATAGTAGCGCGTGTGGTTAAAGTTTTGCGATCGAGTAATATTTAATTATTTTTTGTGACAAGTTTTGCGGTTTGGCGGTTACACCGAGGCAGAGGTAGAAGTGTTATCACACAATTGGCAATGTACCAAATACAACACGATTAACGATGGGAAGAGATAAAGAAAAAGAGAAAAAGAATCAATAGTAAGATTGCATTGATCAAAACAAGGGGTAAAGCTATAAAGAGACGTAGAGAGTGTTCAAGCTAGGCGTGAAGAAGTAGCCCCTCCTTCTGACGGAGTGTACAATAAAGGTTTCCTCGTCTGTTTGAACTTGATTTTTCATAAGCAATCACGCTACCTTTCCTCAACCATAGCAGAAGGCTGCAGTCTTCTGTGACCGACACCGAGGGTATACAATATGCTTACAGCAGATTACGGGCTGATATGGTAAGTTGGGATAAACATTAAACGACATACTGCAACAACGAGAGAGACGGAGTTTCTAAACCAGGAATGTGCTTTGTGATGCTTGGAAGGGAGATCAGGTAAGCTGCAAATTGATAACAGTAGGCACGACAGCTTCAATGTACACCACAAAAGCTTTCCATTAGCACCCAAACCTTGCTTCTGTGTTTACGATTACGTCCAACACAACGATCGTTTGAACATTTGGATTTATATTGTAACGTATACAAATGTAAACAGTGTAAAGAGAAGGTTTTTTTTATACAGATACTTAACAACGTTTATAGCCATTATTAAGTGACAGATGCTGGACAATGTACAAGGACTGGGACTGGTCGTATCATTCTCAAGTAATATTCCATGCACTACATGTAGTAATATAACACTTATTTGGGAATATTAACAACACATCGTCGTCAAACCACCTGACGCACGGTACATATAGCTTTTAGTAGTACGCTGTACACTGGACTGCTATTCGGTGTCCAATATTCCATGCAGTTACTACCAATTGTACAACTCTCATGATGACGCATCTCTAGCGAAACTAGAGCCGCGTATAGGTACGGAACCAGGGCGTTTTAGTTGGAGGATTATACATAACTCATATCTCGCTTTTACATCTTTACATTGTACCGGTATCATATAGAAGCAAACAGTGAACGATATATAGTGTGGAAAAAGCTCTTGGAAAACGCTCATTAAAAATAAACAAAACATAGCTAACGTTCATTGCATCGGATTAAAACATCAACAGAAAAAAAAAAACACAAAGCCGCATAGTCAATCAAGTTGCATTCAATTAAGAGCAGTCTGCTTGAAACTTCGGTAGCATTTGGGTTTTGATACTCCTTGTTACAAAGTATGCAAACAGAAGAAAGGAATCTATGTTGCCACGCTATCCCGAATTAAATTATCTCCCATGGTTTTCTTCGTCAAGCTTTTGTATTGTAAATAGCTTAGGAAATAATCCATTTGTTATTTAATCAATTATTGGTAAAATTTTTATTTTGGACTGAATAACTTGTGATGGTTTTTTCTTCGCAAAAACAACTAACGTGTTTCCAAATCTCATGCGAGGGCTCAGTAAGTGAGTGGTCCTAGTGTGCATCATTTCGTCAAGACAGAACGTGAGTGCTGTATTCTGGTACAAAGGGTCTGGCGGCTAAGTAGAGCATCCAATTTAAAAGTTCGAGTATAGTGAATTTTGTCGTGTGATTATTGATTTTTTTAAATAAGGAAAAGAAAGCTGGAAGGATGTCCGCATTTGGTGACTTATCCAGCGAAGAGAAAGTTGTGGAAACAGCGAAGTTTCAGCTATTTTAAATCAAAGTTATAGCAGTATGTGTAGCATTAACAAAAGAAAGAGTTTAGTTATGTTGTTTATTTAAGGGGCTGTTAGTGCATAAGCAATCGATAAAAAAACTAACCAAAGTCGTTGAGAAGAGAAACAATATAAATAAAACAATTGAGGATTTCTTTTTGAAATCTTAACTAATAAGCATTATTTGAAACATAACAATCAACAAATTACGGTGGAACTTTGGCGTTCTTGTTTTGATAACAGTAAAAACTTAAAGTTTAACACACTGTTCGCTTAACGTATCGGATTTGGCTGAATGCAAATAGCAGTAAGAAAGGCAATAAAATAACACACATACAAATCAATGTACAAATACGAACAGATCAACGCATAATTGTATGAATCGTTAAGTAAGGTAGCATAAAGATAGAGAACAGTTCCAGCACAGCAGGAGTAGAGCATGAATATATAGAACTTTTACAGAACGGAGCTCAACTAAACGGTTGTTAAAGAATAAAAAAATAAAACATAAAGTATTAGTTTGTCGGTAAATTATACATTCACTAGCATATATTAACTTCAATGGCAATTGTGGAAGGATAATTGTGTCCTAGTAGATTCAAGAAAACTGAGAGGGAGTTATAGGCGGGATATAGTAATATGTTGCATATACAATATACATTTGCCTTGAATGTTTGGTATCGTACCGTCGATGTAAGTGTGACAGGCGGAGTTAAGGCCCTGTTTAACCATTCCTGTCTGCATCATTATCATGCCCACATCTGAAAGGCGTACATGTATAATAAGAGAAAACGATATTTCGATAAATAAAACAAAATACTGCAATCGAAGGGCGCGGCGAAGAAACGTTTGAGCGAAACAGGCGAACGAAGGGAGAATATCACTTTTTTTTACTGACGAGAATGATGATGATGGCGATGGCGAAGTGGAACAGCGGCAGTCGCTTACGAAACATATGGCGCGTAGTAGCTGGTGGATGTGTTTTTTTTGTTTGCATGGTACAATACGAGAGCGTTAAGTTATGTTGATGCTGTAACATTTAATATACTATAGTTGATCAAACAAACCATTCACTTCCCTACACAATGCCCAGAAGGATGATTTGTTTGATGAGCACGATGAACACCACACTCTGACGCTAGTCAGTGGAACAGGCAACGTACGTACTTAGCGTTGCATCTTGATCACAACGATCACAGATAGATGCAAAAGTCTATCATTGCACCGTCTAAAACGACAACTACAATAAGTATTACACTTCCTCTTCCTCGCTTTGTCATTTAGCAATGATCGGCAGATATGAAAGGTACCTGTTGAGCGATACCTAGCGCAAGTCCTTTTTGTTGTTGTTTTACTTTTCAAATTAATGTCCAATAATCGTTGCTTAGATAGAGTATACTACGACAAAAATGATGTTGAACGTTACTCATGCTATTATTACAGTATGGGTGGAAGATAGCGATCGCAAACGATGTAGGGTACGGATACGACAGTTTTCGTATTCATCTACTCAGTTAATTCGTGCTGAATTACCAGGCATTCATGCAGAACGAAAAAAAGAAAACAACGTATGTTTTGGTAATAGTAGATTGAGCTTAGCGAGATGAGCTTTTGTAGTATTAACTTCAAATGAATATGGAACCATTCCTAACCTACTTAGACTTAGACGAAGTACAAATGTCGTAATGATGGCATTTCACAACACCTACTGGAGCGATCATCCACTCATCAGTCAGAATTTTCAATGTTCAGAACGTAAAATGATAAGAAAGTGTAGTGTGAATTGAGGAGCTTTTGGGCTTCTCGTTGAATGAACATTTGACCAAATTACACCAAATGTATAGGAATTGTAGCGTAAGGGAATGAAACCAGTTCCTGATTGTCATTAATTGTAAAACGCATTACACGTAACACGTTTACTGATACATGAGATAAAGTATATTGCAGCGTACCGATGTGATTACGACGATCACGATATTAATATTCTGGTGAGACCATTCGACAACACAATATAAAGCCATGGAGAGTTTAAGTAAGTTTTCAAACTTAACGTAAATAATAATTGTACAATCTGTTCATCAAGAGCGTATATGAAAAATAGTTTATAATTCCAGAGGTTTGAAGACTATTTATGGAATACTCAAACCACTCGACCGCTGCACTAAGGTTGTTTATTATGTCGGTAACATTTTTTAAATTTTATTGCAACGTCTCATCAATGCTACTATCATATCAAAGTTGTATATTTTTTATGTTACAACCGAAAACAATAATTTTGAAAATGTTACTTTGATTAAAAACAATTTCACGAATTTTAAACTATTTCGGTACGGTTATTCCTGTTGTGGACACAAATGCTGAGTAGCAATTTTCCGCTTACATCTGATCTTTTTTCTTCTTCGTTATTTCAAACAAACCTTGATGTACATTTGTTATTGGCAAACATTTGTCTATTCCTTGGGATCTATTATCACACTGCCATAACAAATACACCATATATTCTCTTGACGAAAAGAATGCACATATAGGTTCCTCACGATACAGACAAATTTTCACGCAGAGCTTCACTAACAAACTGTGATGAACATCAAGAGAGTGTAATACGGAAACGGGTTTGGAGTATTGATCTTTAACTAATTTTTATCTATTTCTATTTCCTTTCAAACTCACAGCATGTGTATAGAGTATCCGAAAGGATACTATAGCTTCCATTTTGTTGTACAATGGAACAACTCCAAGAGTTTAATTTAAAGAAAAAGCTAAATTTTCCCATCGATACTGCATTCGAGGAACCCACTTTCCGTATGGGTCAACATTATTCGCTTGATTACAATGTTACTTTAGTACTGAACCATCCTAAAGGTACACACTAAAAAAAGGTTTTACGGCTAATATCAAACAATGGTGCAAATGTTAAAAACGCATAATGCTACTACTTCGACGAAAAAACCTAGACGCAAAAGTAAGAGCCGAGCGATTCGTCAGCGAGAGAGATGCGCCCAAGACTTAATAAGTTACTCTTAAGAAATTGTAATTCAATTTGCAAAAACGAAAACATTATACAGAAAAGCGCCCATTGTTTATTGCAGCATATAGTTAAAAATCAATACTACTATTACGGAATATACTGGATAGAAACGTAGAAAATGTATTAGATAAAAGAGAAAGAGAGAAAAAGATAGAGAGACAAATACAGCATCAAATGCTCGTCAAAATTCCTCCTATGTACAGTGCACTTATTTCTGCAGAGGAATGTTGAGTACTCTTGCTCACGCTTTACATTGCGCACGATATTAAAAGTTGTGTTCGTGTGTGTGTGTTGAGTAATACTATACAAATGAATCTAAAATAATGGAATCAGTAAGACGAAGGGTTAATCAAGCTTTCATGAATAATACATTTTCAAAAGTGTACTTTCAACGGAATATGTCAAACACAAACCAACTATGAAAAGGGTTCGCACTTATGAAAAAAGCCTTTTATCTTGTTTTCAAAATGCAAACGGAACAGTAAAGGAAACAAAACTGTGTAACTGTTACCAACATATGATTCCGATAAAGAAACAAAACAACTAGAACACGGTAAATCATGTGTCGGTTAGAATAGAGCAAATGAGGTAACAAAAGTTCTAAACTAAAATAGAGTAGTCGAGAAGAAAAACGTATGCAGTTGCTTTACCTAGATCACCTATTTTTGTCCTCGTTTGTGCTGTCACTGTACAATGCGTTACGAACACACACACATATACACGCACACATACACAAACGGAGCAACACAGTTGTGTTCGGATTGGGTTTCATTTTGTTTCATGATCATTCGGGGCAATCCGTTTGGTAATCGCAAGGACACATCGCAAGTACGATCATTTTCGATAGGTGGACGTATTATTTGTTTGTTTTATAGTATTTAGTACAGCGCAGAATATTCAGTTCGGAGGCGCAAGAGAATAGAAATAATTAGAAAAGATTATCAAGATTAGGAAATGAGCATCTGGTATAGTTATTGATATCTAACAAATAGGGCAGAAGGGGTTCTGGGTGGGCGTTAGGTTACACCGGTAAAAGAGTTGGATCGGAAGGAAGATAAATGGAGTATACAAACAAAGTTGTGTGATTGTATCAAGGTGGGTGCTGAATCGTCGGGTTTTTCCCTCCGGTTTGGTAATCGGCAATCGGCGTCGTGAAATGTTGACCGTACGATCTACAACTGTTGGACCGTACATGGACGTGTTCAAAGCCGAGATTACACGTGCGAAGACATTTTTCCAGCATCGGTCACATATCACGCATATCGGACGGACGTAAATAGGTCAAACATGTCGAGTAATGAGTACAGGCGAGTGTACACTAAATCGATATTCTTGTTGGTCGATTGTTTTCTGGGAAGTAGTATTAAAATTGGATAGTTGATTCAACGTATACTTACAGTTCTTGCATTTGCACTTCTTTATTAAAGTTTCGTCTTTGATATCATCATGACACGCTTTGCAGTAGAACCACGCACTGAAATTAGGAATGAAGATTTACATAAGACATCTCCTTAAAGCGCGCGATGACGGTCGCCAGTAGTCCTCACCGCTTCACTTCGTCCGCACTCTGCGCTATGAAAAAGCCTTGCGTGTTGGCGAGTATTTTAGCACCTCGAGGATTGATGGAAATCTTGCTGTCGTTGCCTTCTTCTCCTCCCTTGATCTCGATGGCTAGCAGTAACAGTTTAAGCTTGGTGAAGCATAGCCTAGTTGACGAACGTAATGGAAAAGCAGGTGAATTAATATACCAATAGGCATCATGATCGCATGTGTTACAGATGTCGGTAAGAGACCGATCATTTCAAAGAATGAATAAGATCACACTGATGTAGGGAACATAAAGATACATGATTGGGATTAAACAACTACACATGCACGATGTTTGCTACTAACTGTCCTACAGCTGGGAACTACGAATAGAAGTGATTTTTGCGTGTACTGAGTGATGTAACAATTTACACAAGTTTTAGCTTCATTATGCATGGTCTGTTTGTAGCATCACTAGCATGGACGTTACACGTACCAAGACCACTTCTGCCGCTATTATTGACACACAGCTATGCGCTACATTCTATCGACAGGAGGACTACGCAAGGATACGGACAATTGGGTAATGCAATATTTTACACAAAGTCTAAACATTGGCGCAAGTTCGTTGTTCACGAAGTATTTTCAGCGATCATACAGGCACTATTATATACTACTCTTCAACAAACGGAGGAGATGCGCTCTTCGTCCTTTCGTTGTTCTTGAAAAGCAGGAGACACTACGGCAAGGTATTAGGGAAGGAATGCTTATCACTACAAAGCACCTACGCTTCATTATTTTAAAAGATGAAACGACAACGACGATGTTAGGTGAAACCTTGAAACAAACTTCAACCAGGATATCGATGCTGTGAAAAGATGACAAATTGGCGGACAGGAAGTTGGTTATAGCTCGCTTGCTCGATACATGGTAACTGCTCTATGGATCGAATGGTGTAACTATGGTGAATGACTATAGAGAGAAAAGGTGACAAAGCTATATGCTGCGGTGGCGCTTACCCACTACAGAACTACGAAAGTTCGCTTGGGTTCTGCTCAACTAATCGAGCTAGCTGCTATGTTATCTTTGTTTTTTTGCGAAGCTTTTGGCACAATGCTTCAAGTAGGGTCGTTGATAACACAAGGGGAAAGCTCATCTACTGGCAAATTGTTGGTAGTGGCAAATGTGTAAGAGACTCGACAAACAGTATATGGTCTATTTAGGCACAAAATAAAACATGGACAGACAACTAACAGAAGGCAAATGAAATAGGAAAGTTTTAGTAGTCAGAAAGAATTGAAAGTATGTTAGTTTAGTATTGAAAACACTACTAGGAATGTCAAAGACGTAGCCCATGGACAATGATAAAATTTTGCTGCACGAAGGCAATAATTTCGAACCTTTGTGATTCAAAAATGAGCCGAAATTGATCGATTTCTTTTTTATTGGAACCAATCACCCATAGACGTACAAAGATTTGACATATTATAACTTAAAATTTGGTTACAATTTCGGAATGAAAGACGAAAGAGCTATATTGATCAAAATAGTATTGTCTCCACATATCAATAGAAGGCTGATGAGATGTTGTAATATTTTTAGTAGACTAGTGGTTAGTAGTAGAAACAATACTCGTAGTAATTTCATTATTATGAACTGCAGTAATTAGTTTATTAAGATTTTCTAGTATATAATGTCTAACGTCAAATTAATACCCATAATATAAAAGGTGATAGTATTAGTAATAGCAATACTGAGGAAAGTGATAGCAATAGCAACAGTAAGTATTCTAAAATTTGTAAATAAACACTAAGAGAAGTAAGAGAAAAGGAGTTGTTACTAGTAGTAAATAGGAACAGGGTATGTTTGATTAAATGTCACAGCAAGGATGGCTCAACTGTGTCTGCCTAATGCTCAAACCGAATAAAAGAATGTTGTTAATTGTAGCAAAAAAGGGAACTCTTACTCGCTGGCTTGTGGAAAAGTCATGCCGGTAAAAGAAGGTGATAAGGTTTCGGTATACATCTCACATCCGGTACCCTGTAGGTAATCATTTTGCCAGGCCTGTGTATCTGGCGACTGTAATTAGTAGAGATACGGGAAAGACAGAAAAAGAGAGAAGAAAGAAAGATAACAAAAGCGAAAGGATGTAATGGCACAGTGGTCGAATGGAGTCTGGGACAGTTTTGCAACCGTCTCGCTCTGACAGGTGAAGGTAATTTGATGTTCCAGCAACCCTTTTTGTTATGGGACAAAAAGCGTTACAAATTACAAATAGCGTCTTGTGAAACGAATCCAGGCTAACCCATGAAACACACAACCGCGGAATGCATCTGGTTGGAAGGCTCAGTGCCCTTTTCATGATTCCGTAGTCAACTGTGTTCTGTCGGTGCCAAACAAATAGTAGTCTGCTGTCAAATGGGAACTAATAACCACCCAGTCGAGATGTTTTGGAAAATTGTACCCAAACGAGGTAAATGTTTTGGTGGAATAGCGAATGCCATTAGTTATGGATACCACATAGCAAAGTATCGTTACTAGAAACAGGGTTTTTTTTTAAGGGAAATCAACTGCGCGAAAGTTCAGCTGGAGAGGAAAATTATTGTCCAACTTTGATGACGCAAAATAATAACGATAAAATATACTGAATGGCTCATGTACAACCATTCAATCTGTCGATGCAATTTTGCCATATTTGTCCAGAAAATTGGAAAAGCGAACATCTAGCCTGAAAGACTGTTAACAACCTCCTGATAAAGCTCGTATAGAATACACGTTTCGTCAACGGATGAAGCGACACGCGGGAACCAAGGATCGAAAGGAAACGATTGGGAATTAACCTGGCTGGGCGCACATTCAACGGACGTGATAAGCATATATTTATTACCCAACTGTACGATTTATTCCTAAAACATTGAAAGCATTGGCAAAACAGTTGCCTTGATTGAAATGTTGATACAAATTGAAGTGTGTGTAACAGGCGTAAAACTGAACGTAACGACCAAACATTGTTTCAGCTAATCATCAACCACATCCACATTCGCATATTTGATGCCGCTATACATCATCGGTGAGTAAAGTGTACATTGAACCATGTTGACTGGAGGTTGAAACTGAGTGTGTTTGATGTTTGTGGATTGACATTCCTGTGAACGGGTGTACGTATTCTTTATTTCCAAGTGCTCTTAAACGCACCAAGATGGCGCACTACAAGTGATTGCATGGAGCAACTTAAACAATATTTTATAACTCAGATATGATGAAACATAAGAAGGTGGAAGCGCCAAAAATCAACTCAAGTTACAATTGCAGCATTTGTGGATAGCATACGCACAAATCACACACACATAAACACACAGGACGAAGAAAATGGACAAGAGAGAGAGAGAGAGTGAAAGAGATACAGACAGACAGACAGAGAGAGAGAGAGAGAGAGAAATAACGTAAAGAGAAAGAGAGATAGTGTGGCTGTTGCGTATTGTTGCGTGGGACTTACTCTGTCGCTTGCGCAAACGGCATACCAATGAAAGATGGACTCAGTGTTTCGGTGTACATTTCCATCCCCGTTCCCCTGAGATAATCATTCGTCCATACTTGCATGTCTGGCGACTACAAAAGTTTGATTTCGAGTTTGGAGTTGAAATATCAGTTTTAAATATTAGGATGATCGTAGGTAGAGGGGTGAAATGGATATAGGGAGCAAGAGCATCTGTTGCAACAGTAGTGAGTAGTTCGAGTGTCGTTTGAAATCGCTTAACAAAACAGCTTTCAAACAAAACAAAAGCTATAGATAGTTAACATAAACGGTTGCACGACACATAAAAAAAAACGGAGAAGATGCATTGAATAATGAAAGAACAATTCAAATTAAAAAGGGGCCATATTACAAACGATGAATACATGATGTGAAAATTGCGAGACTGCAAGATGAGCGACCAAAGTTCTATGCAGTGAGTGGCGTGTTGAAAAACGTGTTCTACAGTGACTTGTAAGAAAATACCCACCACCGCGGTACGCCACGATCATTCGATAGGTGTACGAAATTATGCACGATCGTAAAACCAAAAACAAAAAAGGAGACAGAATCCTGCTTCTGTCCCAGTCAATATGAAGATAAGCGTTTCGCTAAGGATATGTGGTTCAAATAGTATCTCATAGCAGTATCATTATAAATACGAGAAAACTGAGGCATGAGCGCGAAATGTTCGCTTTAAAATATCTTACCACACACTCTTGTGTTACCATCAATGGTAGATAAAATAAAAGTATATGTCTGTATAGAGAAAAGAGTAATACAGGACAATACATGGAACACATATGCACGGAACAAAATACTCAAATCTACAGGCTGGATGGTTGCATAAAACGGAGGGATAAAGTATGATGCGCTTGTAGTTGAATGTCGATATGGCGCATCATATGCGATTAGTAAGACAATTTTTATTTTCTTCTATTGCGTGATGAGAGAAAATGAAAAAAAATTGTTGGTATTCCCGGTCTGAACATTACTGATTACTGGTAAAACGGTGTGTGAATTATTAAACAAATCGCAACATATATACCAAAAGTAGCGCATACGGCAACGGTAGTGTAAAATATATAAACTGGTAATAATAACAATAACAACACCAGCACTCATACTCCATTCTGCGCTTAATGTACCAGTTGCCTGTTTCATTTATGCTTTTTGTTGTGATTGTTACTATCACGATTGACATCATTGGTCTTATTATGAGTGTACTTAAAATTGATCACCATCATTTAGAGCGTTACAACTGAGCAAATCAAACTACATACTACGCACATTTAGGAAAGTACTGGGCTCAAAGAAAAACAAATCATTCTAGCGTACAGCGTCATTACTTAGTCCACAATTCCGATAACTGCTGATATCCTTCGAGTATAAGATGATTGTAGTTCAAGTTGGCTCATTTGTTTTGTTAGATTAGTTTGCTTGTTTTTGTTTTTCTCAGGAAAATAAAATTAGATAAAATTCTACAAACTACCACTAGAGGATTAATAATTCTGCGGCCGCCGCTGTGTACATTACCTTGACTGAAGACTTTTTTATTTCAATTCCCTTTAAAAAAATATCTAAAACTCCTACAACCATGTAAACGATTGCTTTTAAAAATATCATTCTTTACATTTGGTTCCTTCTCCTGTA